>NW_007377459.1:421686-438271 GCF_000475195.1 Diaphorina citri
TTTCTAACTTCATCAGCCATGGGAACCTTCGTTGGCGTATAGTGAAGACGCCTCGCCCTGATAAACGGGAGGGCGCGTGTTCGATCCTATCTGGGGCATGGAATTTTATTATTGTTATTTATTATTTTTCAAATAACTACCTCATTCTGTATACAGAGTTACAGACCCTAAATAAGTAAGACGTAACGTTAAGTTATGTTAAAATAAAATTATAATAAGTATTAATAATTTATGATACATTAAGTTTATGTCCAAGATCTCTTACCTACATATTATTATTTGGGTCTCTTTCATTCTCATCACCAAATAATCTGTAATATCACACACCTACTTGACATACCATCTTAGGTACTTATACTTACCCATGTAATAAGTTTGATATAAATATTAACTTATCCTTATTCTTCAAGCATTATTAATTGGGTCTCTTTCATTCTCATCACCAAATAATCTGTAATGTCACACACCTACTTGACATACCATCTTAGGTAGTTATGCCTACTTACACTTACCCATGTAATAAGTTTGATATAAATATTAACTTATCCTTATTCTTCAAGCCATCTTACATGTAGGTGTATGAATCTTACATGAAGTACCTACACATATCTTCACCTAATATTATGATACATTGATACAAGCTATACTGTCTACCTACTTACAATAAGTCCCTCCTGACAACACTCAGTAACATAACACATACGTTCATACTACGTACCTACCTAGTTATTAAGTTCCTTACATCTCCTACAGATACATAATATGTACTCGTATAACATTTTATCGAACTCATAATAATAAAATTATGAATGAGTAGTGGAGTACCTATATTAGACACAAAATTTCTTATTAAGTTCCTTACATCTCCTACAGATATATAATATGTACTCGTATAACATTTTATCGAACTCATAATAATAAAATTATGAATGAGTAGTGGAGTACCTATATTAGACACAAAATTTGACAAAATCGCACTGATAACAAGAAATTCCTGAATGATAACAACAATATTGTGAAAACCAAAGTTCTACCTGTCTCGCGGTTTCCCCCCGACCAATGTTTGAAAAATTCACCAAGTAGAGGGGGGAGTAACGAATTTACTTCTCAAGGATAAGATGGTAATGTAAAGTAAGTTACTTTAGTTGATGGGTAAGTTAGTTATGTACCTACTCTGGAAAGAAGGGGAGGAAAAAGAAGAACTTGGAGGGAAATCAACTTGAAGAAATATCATCACTTCACCTGGCCATCCAGACTTCTAGTCTATAATACAGGGTGTAGCTAAAGTAGGTTCTCATAGTTTCCCTGTATAGATGGGTTCAACAAAACTCGACGATTAATAACATAATAACAGATGAGCAGAGTTTCTATCTATTTCTTGCCTTGTAAGCGGAAGGGTCCGGTTCTATTTCCGTCCAGTACCCTATATCACCACAAAGTATGGAAAAGTATTTACAATTCCATATTTCGATCTAATTCGTCCAAATTCAAAATTCTGCTTTTCCATTGGCTATTACACCTGTAAGATACTTTTCCATACTTTGGTGATATGAGGCACAGGGCCAACTTTACTCTTAAGGTTCGTTCTCGGAACGGCTGGCTTTCTCTCATCCTGTCTTTCGATTTCGGAACGATAAGAGCTCCGTTTTCAAAGTTCCCTCTATCAAACCTCTTTTTACTTTCCTTATCCTAAGTATAGGACGGAAAGCATCTACTGAAACAGGAGGGCGTGGGTTCGATCCCAGCCGAGGCATGGAATTTTATCCTCATTTATTTGAGATTTTGACCACATAATAATGGAGCTCACACAAGGAAAGTTTTTCTTCTCAAAGCAATACAAGGAGGGAGAGAGAGAGAGAGAGAGAGAGAGAGAGAGAGAGAGAGAGAGAGAGAGAGAGAGAGAGAGAGAGAGAGAGACTCTGTGGCAAAGTGTCATAAATATTATATGGCAATTTCCTATGGCCATAGCTTGTTACCATCAAGTAGCAAATTTTAACCATAGAAATGAGATTTTAAAGTACGAAAATGCAAGCAATGTAATCACAAACCGGGACCACTGGACTAAAGGGGATTTTAGGAACGCCCTGTATATGAAGGTAGGAGCCCTAGCTACGTTTCACTGATAAGTACTTGGCTCGTTGCCACATCGCGGGGGAATTTTCTTTTATACATATACTTATATGAGTATATGAATGTACTTATAAAGAGTATATGAAACTAGAACAATTTTCCCACGGTTTGTCCTATGGGTTCTTTATTTATACTTCAGTAGGCCATACCGCATGCCCTCCTGGATAATTGATGTTCCCTGCGTAATGTATCTATATTGGCTGCGATTTGATTCATTAGTCGACCAACTGCATTCCTATGCAATTCCCATCTATGCAAATAAACACATATGTAATGAAAAGAATAAACACATATATGTAATGATTGTAATATAATGACGACTTTCTAACTTCATCACCATGGGAACCTTCGTGGCGTATAGTGAAGACGCTCGCCTGATAAACGGGAGGGCGCGGGTTCGATCCCATCTGGGGCATGGAATTTTATTATTGTTATTTATTATTTTTCAAATAACTACCTCATTCTGTATACAGAGTTACAGACCCTAAATAAGTAAGACGTAACGTTAAGTTATCTTAAAATAACATAGAAAATATAGAAATGATATTTTACCGTACGAAAATGTTATTAAGAAGTACACTTTGGCCATAGAGATACAACTTTTTTTCCGTACGAAAATACGACAATTTGCCCCAGAGTGACCGTACCTTCAGGTAGTTGTGTGAATTTTGTTCATTTTCCCAGGGCTGGAATGTAGGTTCCCTGTTCTTGTCAGGGCCGGAGTTATTTATCATTGATCCGGGAACTTGCTTAGATCACACGTAAGCACTTGACTGACGAGACATTGACTTCCCTCCTGTAAACAGAATATAGCTTGTTAATAATCTGCCTAAACTGTAATGTTATGATTTAATTTTGGTGCAGTACTTAGCACGGTGGACTTCGGATCTGGAGGTTGGTGGTTCGAGTACAAGTCAAGTTACAAAATTTAGCGTAGTGCATTAAGCAGGGAACGACATTTGTGACAAGCATTTTTTATGCTTAGCACAATTAAAATTCTTTCTCCTTATTATTTAATTTTGAATATTAATAAAACTAGAGAACATGAAAAATCTCTTCTAACATTAAAGAAGATGGTAGAGTTCCCATGGCCGCTACCGATTTCTTCCGCTGAATAGCGAGGGATATCCTTTGAATAAGGACTATACTGTCTACCTAATTACAATAAGTCCCTCCTGACAACACTCAGTAACATAACACATACGTTCATACTACGTACCTACCTACCTACTTATTAAGTTCCTTACATCTCTTACAGATACATAATATAATATGTACTCGTATAACATTTTATCGAACTCATAATAATAAAATTATGAATGAGTAGTGGAGTACCTACATATATTAGACACAAAATTTACAGACAATACACCAATCAGCGGTCCATCAATGTTTCATATCATTGTTGCCGATATTTCAAGGGTGTTAAAAGCTTCCGTATGTCTACCAAATGTCAAGACCGGGATCTAGATATCAATAGGAAGCATTTATCACCTTGTCATTAGGCATCTACAGTCCACGTCAACTGGGAAGTCCGATGGAAGCGCATGGAGGGGAACCGCAACTTCTCAACTGTAAGTCGGATAGTTCTAAAAGTTTCACCATTCGATTCGGCGTGAAAAACCCCATGGGATCAACTATTCACATGCTTACTTGTTAATCAACGAGCTATTTTTTGACGAGTGCGCACCCAAAGGTCATCGGACTTCCCAGTTGAAGTGGACTGTAATAAATAAGGGTACTCAAATTTCAACTCAAGTCCAAATACTTTTTGGGAACTAAAACTGTCTTGATAGGACTAAGGACTCTACGGAGTAATTCTTACTTTCTATTACCTACTGTAATTTGCCAACAGTTTCAATAAAGTCTCGTTTATTTGTTAGAGGAGGAGGTATCTGGGTTTCAAATTTTAAACCTCTCTCACACACAACCACAATTTCAATAAAGTCTCGTTTATTTGTTAGAGGAGGAGGTATCTGGGTTTCAAATTTTAAACCTCTCTCACACACAACCACAAGTGCAAAGCTCCAAATTTACACTTGGTTGTCTCGTCTTACCTAAACCTTATTAGATTCTTCATTTTCAATACCAGGGCGTGATTGATAAGATCTAAATTTCCAAGATCCGTATCATATGTTGTGCCTAATATAACATGTGGTATGTATTATGCCTAATATCACATGAAGGTATGTATTATGCCTAATATCACATGAAGGTATGTATTTTGATTCACCATTAATCATTATTCATCTGGTGACTGAATCAATTCATCGGATATCATATGAATTATCAGAATAATATGGGGTGGAATGAAACTGAAAATGCAGAATAGAGGTAACATTAGTGCCGTATGTATAGTGTATAGTCGTGCCTTAATGATGAAGGATTCCTTTAAGTCTTCTTCTTTTTCTTCGCCTTTCCCCGTGTACAGACGAGGTCAGCGTTTTTCGCAAGCCTCTCAATCAGCCCTAAATAGGGTGATTGCTTTGGGCTTACATTTAGTTTTGGCTACAAATTTTACGATTGTGAATCACCATTAATCATTATTCATCTGGTGACTGAATCAATTCATCGGATATCATATGAATTATCAGAATAATATGGGGTGGAATGAAACTGAAAATGCAGATAGAGGTAACATTAAGTGCCGTATGTATAGTGTATAGTCGTGCCTTAATGATGAAGGATTCCTTTAAGTCTTCTTCTTCTTCTTTTTCTTCGCCTTTTCCCGTGTACAGACGGGGTCAGCGTTTTTCGCAAGCCTCTCAATCAGCCCTAAATAGGGTGATTGCTTTGGGCTTACATTTAGTTTTGGCTACAAATTTTACGAGTGGATGTCCTTCGCACTCAACCTTTGCTATATATTTAGCAAGGGGAATTCAGGCTAGTATGCACCCTGTTTAAAGTCCCCCAGCCAGACTAAGCTGGTCTACTTCCTGTTTAACATCCCCCAGCCAGACAGTTTAATTTCAATACAATGACGTAATTTTTTTTAGACAGATTGACTTTGAAGTGACTAAATTTATGCAGCATCGACCACCCTGTATAAATTTGATGTTGAGTACTTCATTAACATTCAGAGTGAGTCTCTCACATTATTACGTCGCTCTTCTGACTTCTACATGAGTAATTGAGTATTATGCGTTCTCAACTCACTTCCCCTTTTTATGCTTGAATGGTACAGAGTGAGTTACAAAAAAAAGAACTACTCAATGGACTACTCATTCAATGAGCCAGTTCCTTAAATATGATTTACAAAGTTTCAAGACAATAAATGTGGCTCAAATTTTCAAGATTTAATGAAATTTTGTACAAGCAAATAGATCCGTGACATTACCTCTTTTGAAATATTGTATGAGTAAGAGATGTGTGATATGTTTAGAACTAGAGCCGCTTTGGCTTAAGATGAAACGGAGATCTATCCTTGACAATGAATTGTAAATAGATAGTAGTAATTTATAATAATAATAGTAATAGTACGTCCAGAGATCCGAATAGTATAGATGTGCCTACATATTTTATTTGTTACTAGAAGTATGTGTTTCGTAGTAAGTTTTACTTGTGTGAGTGAGAAGACGAGTAGAACAGTGTGATGACGTAAAATTGGACACACATTTTGTTAAACGGTTGGCTTGAAAAAAGAGACCTGAAAATTCTTCCGAAGTATGAAAACTGCAAGAAGGTAATCGGCCCACACACAGAGCAGGGAATGTAGACCTCTTGCCTGGTCAGGTAAGAGGTTATACGAATCTGCCTGATCAGGACTACGGATTCAAGGATAAGAAGGAACTTGCCTGGTCAGGCAAGAGGTTATACGAATCTGCAGTACTTAGCGCGGTGGACTTCGGATCTGGAGGTTGGTGGTTCGAGTACAAGTCAAGTTACAAAATTTAGCTTAGTGCATTAAGCAGGGAACGACATTTGTGACAAGCATTTTTTATGCTTAGCACAATGAAAATTCCTTCTCCTTATTGTTTAATTTTGAATATTAATAAAACTAGAGAACATGAAAAATCTCTTCTAACATTAAAGAAGATAGTAGAGTTCCCATGGCCGCTACCGATTTCTTCCGCTGAATAGGGATATCCTTTGAATGAGGTATATGAAGCGGCCCTTTTGCCTACAGAACATCTCTGCCTTATAAACACTAGGATCTGGGTTCGATTCCCGCGCAAAGGCGAACTTTATCCTAGACAAATGAGGTTCGTTGTTGGAACGGCTGGCTTTCTCCTATCCTATACTCCTTCTCTCTCAGGACGATAAGACCTTAGTAGTTACAGTTCCCTCTACCAAACCTCTTGAAAAAAAAAAAAAAAAACTTCAAATAGGTAATACCACTCACCAAAGGCGACCTTTATCCTAGACAAATGAGGTTCGTTGTTGGAACGGCTGGCTTTCTCCTATCCTATACTCCTTCTCTCTCCGATTTCAGGACGATAAGACCTTAGTAGTTACCACAAAATTTACAGACAATACACCAATCAGCGATCCATTAATCTTTCATATCATTGGTGCCGATATTTCAAGGGTGTTAAAAGCTTCCGTATGTCTACCAAATGTCAAGACCGGGGTCTAGATATCAATAGGAAGCATTTATCACCTTGTAATTAGGCATCTACAGTCCACGTCAACTGGGAAGTCCGATGGAAGCGCATGGAGGGGAACCGCAACTTCCCAACTGTAAGTCGGATAGTTCTCAGCACTAGATGATTCCCAATCAGATATTACAGCCAGCACCTGACATGGCCTTAGCAGTAGAAGTTTATTTTACTATGTACCAGTCCTAGCAGACACACACAGCAGGGAATATCTTGCCTGACCAGGCAAGAGGTTATACGAATACGAATCTGCCTAACCAGGACTACGGATTCAATAAGGAGGAACAAGAGCCAAGGGAAGTTAAATGAAATCTCAAATGTTATAATTTTCAAATAACAATAAAATATGACATTTGGGACAGTCCTAATTTTTACATTAATGCGACTACTAAGTAGAAAAGTCTAAACTTTTAATCTTATGCTGTTTATATTGCAGAAGTAAAAGCTCTTTTTAGTCTTATTCGAGCAGGATACACATTTTATGTTTTTACTATAGGAGACCCACAGGATACACATTTTATGTTTTTACTATAGGAGACCCACAGGATACACATTCTATGTTTTTACTATACGAGACCCACAGGGTTAACTATTATTTATGAGCATGTGCCTAACAATGGAGCAGTTGCAGTTGGGTAAAAATTATGAATAAAAGGTCGATTCCTACGTAAAAAGTTGTGAAAAATCCAAATCTGAAGGAGCAGTTGCAGTTGGGTAAAAATTATGAATAAAAGGTCGATTCCTACGTAAAAAGTTGTGAAAAATCCAAATCTGAGGTCAAAAGTACGAAAAAGTAACTTTAAAAGGTCGAACAATTTTTAACCGCTGTGCCAATGAAAAAGTCCAAATATGAGGTCAAAACTCCGAAAAAGTAACTTTAAAAGGTCGAAAATTCAATTTTTAATTGCCGTTCTAATGAAAAAGTTCAATTGTGACGTCAGACTTAATGTCAAAATGCGCAGAAACGCTTGCGCACAAAAAAACGAAGCGGGAGTCATGAATTATGACGTCATCGCCTACGGGAGCATATGTCGTGACGTCAAACTTTACGATTTATCAGTATTATTTAAATCGATTTATCTCGGTATCTAGAAGTCGTAGAAGAAAAAGAAAAATTCCATTGGTCCTCATTTTTCCTGCTCTATGACTTTGAAACATCACACAAGTAAGCGCAACTGATCTATTACTGTATTCCTTAATTTAATTTACTTACATAATTATAAAAAATGTTCTGTGAGTATTTATTGAATAACAGACGATTGCCAGACCAAACAATATTCATTTAGCATGCAAAATACAACTGAAAAAGACCATTTTTCAAATAAATAAAAAGGAAAAAGAAGATGATTTTTATTTTATGAAATAGTCAAATTATACTAGACACTTAAATTAAACAAGGTGAAACATACGCTTAGTTCTAAGGGCCGTCTCAGATTGGAAGAGTAAACGCGCGACTTTTTTGTAGCGCGCAGTCACCTGCAATATTAAACCCATGAAAATGATATATAGTCTATAGATGGAGGGTTTCTATTCATTTTCATAGGTTTGGGTTTGAAGGCGACTAAGCGCTACTAAAAGTCGCGGGTCTACGCTTTCAATGTGCGACGGACCTTCAGTTAGAAACCCAATGGATTAGGTAGCCAAAATGTAACTTAACCCAGTAATGCCCACTGGACTATACATATATAGGAAACCGCTTTTTGGCGTAACGGCGGGCGGCATTTTTTTTTTTTTCTTTTTTCTTTCAGATATGTTCTTCTGAACACTAAAGGATATCATATTTCAATTTTCATCAAAATCGGAAACAAAAAGTTTGCCGGGCATACCTGGGTTAATGGGACAAATAGGAAGATCCCAAGGTAATGTTTTAACTGCTTACAGAACTCTACAATATAATAAAAACTAACGTAAAATAGGTATATCTTATTCTAGCATATGAGAACACTTAAACAAATATAAGGACAGTATGTCTTCCTAGGTACTAAACCAGTCAATTTATAAAAAACACACATAGATACAAGTAAAATTTACAAAATTCATGTGATTTTACCCCACCAAAAGAAACACAAATTGGTGGATTTCACCAATGACTTTTTAATAATCCAAAAAGAAGATTTTAGTGAGCCAAAAAGGAGGAGTTTTTAAAAAGTCCTGTTCGGATAATCAAAGACTTCTTTTTGGATCATTCAAAATTCTCCCATTAGTGAAATCTCCGATTAAGTCATTGGCGAAATCCACCATCCACCAATAAAGTTACAGAGACTGCTACCTGGGAATGAGTTCCGCTGGGCAGCACCAGCAATTGGCGCATTTTAGTTCCAATTTTCTCCGTTAGCGGCGCTGATAGGAATACACTTACATGCTGTAGTGGCCAAAACAAATGGAACTGATAGTTACACTCTGTGGCAAAGTGTCATAAATATTATATGGCAATTTCCTATGGCCATAGCTTGTTACCATCAAGTAGCAAATTTTAACCATAGAAATGAGATTTTAAAGTACGAAAATGCTATCAATCAACATATTCTGACCATAGAAAATATAGAAATGATATTTTACCGTACGAAAATGTTATTAAGAAGTACACTTTGGCCATAGAGATACAACTTTTTTTCCGTACGAAAATACGACAATTTGCCCCAGAGTGACCGTACCTTCAGGTAGTTGTGTGAATTTTGTTCATTTTCCCAGGGCTGGAATGTAGGTTCCCTGTTCTTGTCAGGGCCGGAGTTATTTATCATTGATCCGGGAACTTGCTTAGATCACACGTAAGCACTTGACTGACGAGACATTGACTTCCCTCCTGTAAACAGAATATAGCTTGTTAATAATCTGCCTAAACTGTAATGTTATGATTTATTTCTGGTGGAGTGCTTAGCACGGTGGACTTCGGATCTGGAGGTTGGTGGTTCGAGTACAAGTCAAGTTACAAAATTTAGCTTAGTGTATTAAGCAGGGAACGACATTTGTGACAAGCATTTTTTATGCTTAGCACAATTAAAATTCTTCCTCATTATTTAATTTAGATGATTAATAAAACTAGAGAACATGAAAAATCTCTTCTAACATTAAAGAAGATGGTAGAGTTCCCATGGCCGCTACCGATTTCTTCCGCTGAATAGCGAGGGATATCCTTTGAATAAGGTATATGAAGCGGCCCTTTTGCCTACAGAACATCTCTGCCTTATAAACACTAGGATCTGGGTTCGATTCCCACAAAGGCGACCTTTATCCTAGACAGATGAGGTTCGTTGTTGGAACGGCTGGCTTTCTCCTATCCTATACTCCTTCTCTCTCCGATTTCAGGACGATAAGACCTTAGTAGTTACAGTTCCCTCTACCAAACCTCTTGGAAAAAAAAGTTCAAATAGGTAATACCACTCACCAGCTCTCGTACTCTATTTGAAGATCAACCTTGCCAAATTCGTCCTTTTTACTTTCCTTATTGTGTTATACAGTCACGTTGAACCCCCCTCTATCTAAATATTCAAAATTCGACAATTCACTTACCCCAGGGCAAATCCCCACCAGTGAATCCGCATGGGAAAAGAACTCCTCCTTGAGAGAAATGACGATCGTTTGAAGCGAGTCCTGAGTTTTGGTGACAATGTAGGAGGCTACTTTTCCAATGTTGGTGTTGTCCAGAGCAGCGTCGATTTCATCCAGGACGAAGAATGGGGCAGGATGATAACTGAAAGGAGAAAGAAAATATATAATAGAATAAAAATTTAAGGAGATATATCCTATGAAATATGAGTCAAGATTCAGTTTTGCTCACATGGAAATCTGACTCAGCTTGCTGGGATCCTAAACCACAGGATCTATACAAGATAACAGCGCATTTGAAGTGATTAACACGTTTAACGTCACTGTATAACTGCTATTGCTATTGGTGACCGGGACCGGGACCGGGAAAAGCCAGTAGGACGCGATTGCCTAGATAGAGAAGTCACCCATCTGGATACCAAACAAGCGCAACATTGCTTAACTTCAATGATCCAATGGGAACTGATAACTGATGCATTCCACATGGTATCGCCGAGATTTAAAGTAATTTTTAACACGTTTAACGTCACTGTATAGCTGCTATTGTTATTGGTGACCGGGACCGGGAAAAGCCAGCAGGGCGCGATTGCCCAGATAGTGAAGTCATCCATCTGGATACCAAACAAGCGCAACATTGCTTAACTTCAATGATCCAATGGGAACTGATAACTGATGCATTCCACATGGTATCGCCGCTGGCTTCTCAAAATAAATGAAAAGATGTTTTATTATAATTATTATTATTTATTATTACTATACTATATTTTTAATTTTTACCTCATTTTTGATAGTTAGGATGCTTATTTGTAAATAGTTAGTAAAGGGAAATCGTTTATATATGTAAATAAATAAAATAAATAAATATATTTTACATGAAGTTAACAAGGTATATTATTGCATTCAATTTACTCTGACAAAGTTTTACAAGCGATCTCAATCGTAAACAATATTTCTCACCTGTGTATAGGCGAACAGCAATGCTAGAGCGGCCACAGTTTTCTCTCCTCCCGACAATTGGTCATGGGTTGGAACCGCTTACCGGTGCGACACAATTGTAGTTGACACCCTGTAGGTAAGGGGCTCCTCAGGGTTCTCGGGTCCCAGGAATGGCCTGGGCAGGACTGATTCTGAGCCAGCGCCTGCCAGCGGACATTTGTAACAAACTTTTAATGGCTGGGACCTTAGAGTTAAACTAGTTTTTAGTCAGCCTAGTTATTTTGGAGGGTCTCTTTAACGTTTCAAAAGTTTATTTTTGGGACTGAATTTCAATATGAATCATTAGTGGGACCTATTTGAAGCACAAATCACCCATCAATATCAATTTTTGCCCATTTTTTTTTTTTTTTTTTTTTTTTTTTGCTTCTTCTATTGGCGGGAGAACATGGAAAAATGAAATATTGAATGAGCCATAACTCCGGCCCTGGTTGTCGGATCGAGCTCAAACCTTCACCAAAGTACTGCGTTCTTCAAGACCTTTGATATGATGTATCACATGTAGGGGGTTCTCATTTAATATTTTAAAGTTGATAGTGTCACCCTGATAGTGCCGAAAGTTGAGATCCAATAAAAATAGGTTTCCTTCAACTATTAGAATTACTTACCTTATAAATACCGTCTATTTCATTGGACACGTGTTCGAAGCATCGTGTAAACTTGTCATACCGCTCCTTTTTGATTCGATCAAAGTTAGCCTTGGCTTTCTTCGCTCGCTTCCTGGCGTTCTCGAACTCTTCATTAGTTTTCATCAGGTTTTCCTTGGCATGCTCCAACTTTTCCATAGCCTGCGGGGGAAATGGAATGTATTGTCAGAATTGAAATGGAATAGAATATGACTTGAGATGAAAATAATACTCTTCACTCTTGGCAATGTCTGGCTGGGGGACACTAAAAAGGGAATAGATCAGCTTAGTCTGGCTGGGGGACTTAGCATACCAGCCTGAAATTACCCTTACTAAAGAATTAGCAAAAGCTGAATGCGAAGGGCATCCACTTGTAAAATTTTGTAGCCAAAACCAAATGTAAGCCCAAAAGCGACCACCCTAGGGCTGATTGAGGGCTGACGAAAAACGCCGACCCCGTCTAAACACAGGAAAAGGCGAAGAAAAAGAAGAAGACTCTTCACTCTTGGCTAACTACGTTTTTGTTAAAAGTCCCTCAAACTTGGCCCAGAGATTCTTTATAAAATGTAGATTAAAAGTCTCCTCGGGCCCAAGGTCGAGAAATGTACGGTTCGGCCACTATTCAACACGAAAGTTTTTCGAAAACGTTCACTTTTCCCAGGACTTTAGTTTTTGCTAAAAAGTCGCGCAAACTTGACACAGAATTTCTTCATAAAATGTAGATCAGAAGTCTCCTCGGGCCCAAGGTCGAGAAATGTACGGTTTGGATGCTATTCAGCACAAGAGTTTTGAAAAAAACTCAAAAACGTTCACTGTTCCCAGGATTTTAGTTTTTGCCAAAAGTCGCTCAAACTTGGCAGAGAGGTTCTGTATAAAATGTAGATCAAAAGTCTCCTCGGGACCAAGGTCGAGAAATGTACGGTTCGGCCGCTATTCAGCACAAAGGTTTTGAAAAAACTCGAAAGCATTCACTTTTCCCAGGACTTTAGTCTGTCTTACTTATGTGTTCACTTACCCTCAAGTTAGGAGCCTGGATGGTTTGTAGTCTAGAAGTCATTTCCTGTATACTCTTGGCTAACTTCCTGTCGTATATTCACTTTTCCCAGGACTTTAGTTTGTCTTACTTAAGTGTTCACTTACCCTCAAGTTAGGAGCCTGGATGGTTTGTAGTCTAGAAGTCATTTCCTGTATACTCTTGGCTAACTTCCTGTCGTATTTCTGAACTTCATCA
Source organism: Diaphorina citri (assembly GCF_000475195.1). Lineage (NCBI taxonomy): Eukaryota > Metazoa > Arthropoda > Insecta > Hemiptera > Psyllidae > Diaphorina > Diaphorina citri. The sequence goes on from NW_007377459.1 coordinate 434,811, forward strand.
TGATCATCCAAATCTTTCAGATTATCCGATAGCTCAGAGTAGTTCAACTGAATTCTGAAATAATAGAGAGAAGTACCTCGATCAAATTATCTTATCTTTTAGTAATTAGCAGATATGTTCGATTTTTTAAGAGGTTCAACAGAGGGAACTGTAACTGCTAAGGTCTTATCGTTCCGAAATCGAAGAAAGAAGAAGACAGGATAGGAGAAAGCCAGCCGTTCCGAGAACGAACAGTAAGATACATTCGAACAAGCAAAGCTTTCGAAACGGTGCGTTGTTGGAGGGAAAAATCGGAGTAATTACATCAGCTACATTGTACTTTACGGGTCTGTGTTAAAGCATGCGTTCGTCCCGTAGTGTTGTGGAATTTTGTGTAGAGGAAAACATCGTGATGTTCGTGATATTATTTTGCAAAGACTGAAAGTTTATTTTTAAGAAAAATACTGGTTTGAAAAACCATCCAATCGTAGGACCACCACAGTACTCCCCCCCTAGAACCCTTTAGGGGGTCGAATTAGCCTTCCAAATCGTGTCCGATAGCCATCAGCAGTATTGTCAATGAAAGCGGGCTTCAATCGGTCCATAGAAATCGACTTTTCTTTTCCATTTACCAACAGACGAAACACTTTTCCTCTTCTTTCCAAAACACGGAATGGTCCATCATAAGGTTTTTGCAGGGGGGGCTTCACAGCATCATTTCTGACGAACACATGTGAACAACTATCCAGACCTTGAGGAAAGTAAGGCCTCTGAAGAGTATGATGAGCTGTGGGCCGTGATACTAAGGTTTTCATATGGGAACGCAACCGTGAAACAAAAGTACTCGGAGAAAGTTGAGGCGAATATGATGGATTCACCATATCGGCAGGGAGTTGCATAGTCTGGCCATACACCATTTCTGCAGGTGTTGCTCCCAAATCTTCCTTGAATGTTGACCGAAGACCCAAAAGCACAATAGGAAGTGATTCTGTCCATTTGACTTCGCTACACATGAGGGAGGACTTCAATGTCCTATGCCAACGTTCTAAAATCCCATTTGTTTGAGGATGATATGGTGAGGAGCGAACCCGATTTACCCCTAGGGTTTTCATCAACTCCTGGAACAAATTGGACTCGAATTGTTGTCCTTGATCCGTAGTAATGGTGCCTGGAACCCCAAATCGGGAGATCCAGCCAGAAATAAGCGTTTTACATATTGTATCGGCGGTAATATCTGAAGTAGGAAAAGCTTCTGGCCAACGTGTATATCTATCGAGAATGGTAACACAATACCGATAACCATCACAGACAGCCAGAGGTCCCACAATGTCAATATGTATGTGAGAGAAACGATCAGCTGGGATGCCAATGTGATCCGGAACTGAACGAGTATGCTTGTTGACCTTTGATTTTTGACATGATACACAACTCTTGACCCAGTCACGTACATCTGAATTCATGCCTGGCCAAACAAAACTGTTGGAAATGAGCTTCTGTGATGCTCTAGTCCCAGGATGACTAATGGCATGGAAAGAATGGAATATTTCTTTCCTGAGTGACTTAGGAACAAATGGACGTATCTTGCCATGAGAAGTATCGCAAACTACCTCATATTTGCCTTCGAAGTTAATTGATGATTCTCATGATTTTTTTTTATTATCTCAGAAAAAACTATAAAAATTAAAAAAAATATTGAGACTAAAACGAAGAAAATGCGTTCACTAGATCGTGAGATACAGCTCTCGGAACATGAGAGTCTCAAGCACGCCGATATCATACCTAGCGACAACACTGTACTCCCGTGATGACGTCATCTACCAATATCGCACGACGCGCTGTGAGCTTATTACCATAGGGATTTGGGTTAGGGGCTCAAAGAGATCGAATAGGTACCTATCTACGCATTTTGTTATCACTATTTTTCAATAGGTATCAGCTTAGGTACTTATACCTATTTTCAAATTTAGATATTTTCATTCCATTTTTACTTTCTATTACCTTTACGTATAGGGAACCTATACAAGGTAATGAGAAAGTATTGCAATCGGTCCAAATTTTCAAAATCGGGAAATGGGTGGAAATATCCGTTTCGGGGTGCCCTGATTCCAAAAAAGTGGTTTTCAGCCCATGGTCTGTACGTATGTATGTATGTACGTACGTGTGTACGTATGTATGTATGTACGCACGCACGCACGTATGTGTGTACTACAGGTTTAAATGGGAAAAGGTGGTATACAAAATATCTCAAGAACGGTTAGTCATAAAGCGATGAAATTTGGTATGATATACCGGTATGGTCCAAGGACGCGACTGTAACAATTTGGTTAAAATCGGATAGTCACTCATCCAGATTTTAACCAAAGTCAATGTTTCTTCAGTGGGCAAAGGTGGTATACAAAATATCTCAAGAACGGTTAGTCATATGTTGCAAAAGCTCAGAGGGCTTCTTATCGCCGAATTCTTGAGCTGACAGTAAATGCTGGAATCGTTGCGTCTCAGAACCAGAGAAATGTTCAATGAGACGATCTTTCAATGTTTTGTATTTTTCAACTGCAGGAGGATGGAATTGAAATGGAATAGAATATGACTCTTGACAATGTCTGGCTGGGGGACACTAAAAAGGAAATAGACCAGCTTAGTCTGGCTGGGGGACTTTAAACATTGAGCATACCAGCCTGAAATTTCCCTTACTAAAGAATTAGCAAAAGCTGAGTCTTGAGATGAAATGACTAATACTCTTCACTCTTGGCAATCTCTGGCTGGGGGACACTAAAAAGGGAATAGACCAGCTTAGTCTGGCTGGGGGACTTTAAACATTGAGCATACCAGCCTGAAATTTCCCTTACTAAAGAATTAGCAAAAGCTGAATGCGAAGGGCATCCACTCGTAAAATTCTGTAGCCAAAACCAAATGTAAGCCCTAAAGCGACCACCCTAGGGCTGATTGAGAGGCTGACGAAAAACGCCGACCCCGTCTAAACACAGGAAAAGGCGAAGAAAAAGAAGAAGACTCTTCACTCTTGGCTACGTTTTTGTTAAAAGTCCCTCAAACTTGGCCCAGAGATTCTTTATAAAATGTAGATCAAAAGTCTCCTCGGGCCCAAGGTCGAGAAATGTACCGTTCGGCCCCTATTCAACACGAAAGTTTTTCGAAAACGTTCACTTTTCTCAGGACTTTAGTTTTTGCTAAAAAGTCGCGCAAACTTGACGCAGAAGTTCTTCATAAAATGTAGATCAAAAGTCTCTTTGGGCCCAAGGTCGAGAAATATACGGTTCAGCCGCTATTCAGCACAAAAGTTTTGAAAAAACTCGAAAACGTTCACATTTCCCAGGACTTTAGTTTTTGCCAAAAGTCGCTCAAACTTGGCTGAAAGGTTCTGTATAAAATGTAGATCAAAAGTCTCTTTGGGCCCAAGGTCGAGAAATATACGGTTCAGCCGCTATTCAGCACAAAAGTTTTGAAAAAACTCGAAAACGTTCACT
>NW_007377459.1:438863-462319 GCF_000475195.1 Diaphorina citri
TAATCTTTCCTTCAAAGGCTTAGTCTGCAGATAGTCGATGCGCAGAAAGGGTTTCCCGGATCAACTGGGTGAATGCCTTTGAGATATCTGAATACAGGAGGGTCGTGCGGTCGGTCTCCGGAGTCTACCACAATGCTTCCATGTCTATTCCCCAGCACCTTCGGTAATGGCCACTATACCGGCTTGTTTACCGGGTGGACACATGTTGATCATACGATCTTACTGGCATGGGGAGATGAAACGGAGGTTATTGTCAGTTTAGGTTATTTATTTTTAAATTACTATTGGTGACTCTTAGGGAAAAAGTTTCAGTGACTGTTGTTTGAAAATTGATAAGTAAAAAAAGAACTTTTGAAAATTCAGTTGGACATCAGAGAGATTTAGAGCTTTTAGAAAAATGTAGTAGGCTTTAGATTATTTATTTATTACATTTGTGGCTCTTGGGGAAAAAGTTTCACTGACTTTGTTTGAAAATTGATAAGTAAAAAAAGAACTTTTGAAAATTCAGTTGGACATTAGAGAGATTTAGAGCTTTTAGAAAGATGTGGTAGGCTGATGAGAAAAAAAACATCAAAAACACATGTCTAGTAGAGTAAGTTGTTTTCGATTATGGGACTCTTAATTCAGTCATTATACGAAATTTCCCTTTGAACCATTGTCCAAACTAGTCCAAAGAAAGTCACAAAATCGAATACAACTTAAGTAGGTAGGTACAACATATTCCACTATCGACTCCGGGAATCGAACCCGGGATCTTCAGCATGACAAGCATTATTTCACTTACCACTCCGCAATCCTGATACATCCTGAATTATGTCCTGCATACTCCCTGAAATCAATTTGTCATCACCTTTAATTTCAACACAGTAGGTACAACACTAAATCTGTCTGGTAATCAGGAGGGTTCGATCCTAGAGTGACCCAGAACTTTCACAAATGTCCACCTAGAAATCACACTACGTAGTTTTCATTCTGGTACTCCAATACCAGCCCCTCAGTTTCCGGTTGGTAATTGCCTGGTTAATCTTTAGGGCGTGGGTTTCGATCCTAGAGTGAGCCACAACTTTCACAAATGTCCACCTAGAAATCACACTACGTAGTTTTCATTCTGGTACTCCAATACCAGCCTCTCAGTTTCCGGTTGGTAATTGCCTGGTTAATCTTTAGGGCGAGGGTTCAATCCCAGCCGAGCTGTGGAATTTCATCATTATTGTTGGAGAATTTGATTACAGTAATAGTAGCTGTAGTAGGTAGCCTACTGGTGGGGTAAAAGAACTTTTTTCCCCTTCATCTTAAGGTGCTTTAACTCTAAGGACAATAACGGGTCTTTCGCACAGAAGGAGATCTTTAATGCTATCATCAAACAGGATCCCATCACAGTAAAGAGATCATGGGGAGTCAGAAAGATATAGTTCAAAGTTTTCCCATATTATGTATTGTAGGTAATCTCGTTCAGGACAGCCACACTACTATCACGTCACGTGAGCTCACGTGACGTGATGGTAGTGTGTTAACTTACCTCGTAACATGGGTAATACAATGTCGTTCATCTTGCAGTTCATGAGGATATCGTGTCTCTCGCTCTTCTTCATTTCCAGCTTGGATTCGAGATTGACACAGGATTTCTGCGCAGCCTGTATATCCTTGGCTATTGAGCCTACTTCACGTCGTGCCTGGGAAAGAGAAGAGAAAAGTTCATTACTTTTGGCATTTATGCAAGGTTTTTACTTTCTTTTTTTTTTTTAATTTTTTAAAATTTACACCTATTTTGTACCAAATACATGAGACCTTGTTTGGACTGCTGGAGTAAAGGGACTTTTCAGTCTCATTCTGGCAGTATAAACAGGGTATATTCTATCATTTCCTATTTTTTTTTTTTTTTTCTTTGGAGAGGTCTGATATGGGGTACTGTAACAAATAACTCGTATTTTTTTGTAGCCAAAGCCAAATGTCAGCTAAAGCAATCCTAGGGCTGATTGAGAGGCTGACAAGAAACGCCGACCCCGTCTGTACACGGGAAAAGGCGAAGGAAAAGAAGAAGACAAAAGAAAAACTTCATTTTCAATTGGATTTTGAGCACATCACATGCCTTCAGGCACACTCCATTTGTCAAGGGATTAGGTTTTCCTAGCCCTTGAGATCAATTTGATTTGAAGAAACCATTTATGTGATGAAATTTTGTACGTAATTCTCTAGTCTACGGGATGGGCATGCTACGACACAGACCACATGCGTCTAATGTAGCAGTTGTTTCATTGCTACGAAATAAAAACGGCGGGGAAACACTCATCTTAAAACAAAGTTCTTACCTTGCCTATTTCTTCATCCATAGCATCCACAGCTTGTTTCTTTGTCAGTCGAGTAGCTCTCATGTTCTCCAGCTTGTCGGCCTCGGCTCTCATTTCGCCCGCCAGCTTCTCTTCAGCTCCCTGCGCCCTTGCTAGTTCTTCCTCATCATCGCTCACTGCTCGCTCCCACCGAGCTACGTTCTCTGTAAAAACGAGGGAAGTAGAATGAGTGTTAGAGTCGTAGATCCGTATAAGCTTAACCCATCCTTTAGGGCTGTCTAGCCCCTACACCTAAGCCTCGGAGTGGGCTTTTTGTGCATGGAGTCAAGTATTACTTAGAGTCAATCAGGTAAGTAAAAATTTGGACCGATTGCAATACTTTCTCATTACTAGTATAGCTTCGCTATAACTGCAGTAATAGAAAGTAAAAAAAGTTTCATGTTCTTGTGTCAAACCCGCGATCTAGCGCTTAAAACAAGGCAGGCGCTCCCCTCCAAGCTAGTTAGGCTGAATTATTTTTACTTTCCTTATCCTATAGTAAGGAAAGTAATCTATTCGGGCAATTTTTTTTAGTGTCTAATGAGTTTCATACTTACTCTTGGTGTCTTTGCTTCGTTCAAAAGACAACTGATTTTCAATGACATCAATCTGTGACTCGAACTCTTGACATATCCAGAGAGAAGTACCTGGGTCAAATTATCTTATCTCTTAGTAATTAGCAGATGTGTTCGATTTTTTAAGAAGTTCAACAGAGGGTACTGTAACTGCTAAGGTCTTATCGTTCCGAAATCAAAGAAAGAAGAAGACAGGATAGGAGAAAGCCAGCCGTTCCGAGAACGAACAGTAAGATACGTTCGAACAAGCAAAGCTTTCGAAACGGTGCGTTGTTGGAGGGAAAAATCGGAGTAATTACATCAGCTACATTGCACTTTACGGGTCTGTGTTAAAGCATGTTCGTCCCGTGGTGTGTCTCTCACTAGATGGGAGAGAATAGACAAGACACCATACTTCCAGAATATCTTCTGGGCTTTCAACATAGCAAACGAGTGTCCAAGATAAAGTAAGTCAAATTAATTTAAAGAAAAAAAGTCATTGAAAATCTGCAAAAAAATGAGAATGCAAAATTTCTTATCGATGGTAGGCATCGAACCCGGACCTTCTGAATGGCGAGTTACCACTAACCGCCTAGGACAATGTACAGACTACATACCTGGCTTCTCTCTCGTAGAGAGAAGTACCTCGATCAAATTATCTTATCTTTTAGTAATTAGCAGATATGTTCGATTTTTTAAGAGGTTCAACAGAGGGAACTGTAACTGCTAAGGTCTTATCGTTCCGAAATCGAAGAAAGAAGAAGACAGGATAGGAGAAAGCCAGCCGTTCCGAGAACGAACAGTAAGATACATTCGAACAAGCAAAGCTTTCGAAACGGTGCGTTGTTGGAGGGAAAAATCGGAGTAATTACATCAGCTACATTGTACTTTACGGGTCTGTGTTAAAGCATGCGTTCGTCCCGTAGTGTTGTGGAATTTTGTGTAGAGGAAAACATCGTGATGTTCGTGATATTATTTTGCAAAGACTGAAAGTTTATTTTTAAGAAAAATACTGGGACAACTGATTTTCAATGACATCAATCTGTGATTCGAACTCTTGACATATCTTCTGCCGCTCTTGTTGAGATCTGAAAGAAATTTAAATAATATTTTAATTTATCAGGCCCATCTTCAGGTAATACCCCTTTGTACATTTTAGTGAAACAAGGTGGTGGACAAACGACATTTTTCAGTGTGTCATATTCATATACAAAGAACGTACCTAGATAACATAACCTACAACCTACGAGTATGTGTTATGAAGCTGAAAAAATTCAAATTTCGCGGATATTACAATATTGCAAGTTTTGCAAGCGAGTAGCAGGAGCTAGTTTGAAATGTTTGCAACCAAAATACACGCTGGAAAAAAGAAAAAAAAATGGGAATCAAACCCGGGACCTTCTGCTTCTTTCTTACCTGAGCTCAGCCTCCTCATACTGGCGAATAGTGGACACACCAATACTCTTACAGAAGTCTCGAAACACAATATCTTCCACCGAATTCATTTCTTCTTTCTTCCGCGAAATGGTATCCCCTCTTGCGGTCATGGAGGCCTCAATGGCTTTGATCTTGGGCTCTGTAGCGTCGGCCCGCGCATTCAAAGCGTCTATCTCAGCTTCGAGCTTGGCGATTTGGGATTTCTGAAACCGGAGGGGAAAGTACCAAAGTAAAATAACTGAACCTTTCTGTCTTGTAATTCAAATGGGTAAAGCACTAAAATTACGCTAAGTAACAACAATTGAGAATAAAGTAGAAGAAGTCGACAATTTTACGTCTATTGAGAAGAAGGAGGATGAGGAGGAGAGGGGAGAAGGATGGAAAAGAAAAGAGGGAGTGAGAGGAGGAGGAGGAGAATAGAAATCACATCCCGTAGTATGAGATAAGTTGCTGCACTTTTTTTGTAGAGTCAGGGAATCGGAACAGGAACCTTCTGTATAGCACGCAACCGCGTTACCACTCATCTAACCGTGATAGTTAATTCTTACCGTGTGTCAACTCCCATGGCGTAGTGGTCAGCGCACTTGCCTAGCACACGGCACCATGGAGGCCTCAATGGCTTTGATCTTGGGCTCTGTAGCGTCGGCCCGCGCATTCAAAGCGTCTATCTCAGCCTCGAGCTTGGCAATTTGGGATTTCTGAAACAGGAGGCGAAAGTACCAAAGTAAAATAACTGAACCTTTCTGTCTTATAATTCAAATAGGTAAAGCACTAATATTACGCTAAGTAACAACGATTGAGAATAGAGAAGAAAAAGTCGACAATTTTACGTCTATTGAGAAGAAGGAGGATGAGGAGGAGAGGGGAGAAGGACGGAAAAGAAAAGAGGGAGTGAGAGGAGGAGGAGAATAGAAATCACATCCCGTAGCCGTAGTATAAGATAAGTTCCTGCACTTTTTTTGTAGAGTCAGGGATACTCGGGTTCGATTCCCAGCGGGGTCAAAAAAAATCCCTTACCGTGTTCTGTAGATCTTGTCGTGAGTAATTCAACCGAATCTCCAATCCTTTGATCGTACTCTGCACCGTATTGAGTTCCGATTCCTTACGGGATTTCTTCATCGCCTCCCGCAGTTCTTCTGACAGTTTCTCCTTCTGTGCCTTCAGGTTACCCATCTCCTTGTCGTCCCAGCGTTTGGCTTTCCGGGCCAAATCCAAACTTCCTCCGGACATAATGCCGGACTTCTGATAGAATGTGCCGTCCAAAGCCACCGCCTGAAACACAGAGTCATCCTCATTGGTTAACAGCCATACGGCTGGTTTGCTGCAGTACGCCAGCGAGGTATGCTGTGTAATGAGTTATCTATGTATGTGTACTGTGTAGGTTTGCTGTGTAGTGAGTTGAGTATCTATGTGAAGTGTATAGGTTTTGCTGTGTTGAGTATGTGTGTGCAATGTGTAGGTATGCTGTGCTATGAGCTCTACTACTTCCAACTTCTTACACTATTTCATTTTGTATTTTCTTACCTTTTATTTTTATTATTATCTTACTCTCTTTTCTGCTGTATTTTTTTTTTTTTTTTTAAATTTAAGCAAGGTTTTAATTTATAAAAAAATACACCTATTTTGTACCAAATACATGAGACCTTGTTTAGACTGCGGGAGTAAAGGGACTTTTCAGTCTCATTCTGGCAGTATAAACAGGGTATATTCTATTCTATTCTACGCCATGTTTCCCTGTCTTCTGCCTTCCTTTTGAGATCATAGTAGATTGTGACGCTTAAATACAGAGTAGAGAGTGTGAAAGTAATAGTGCTAACCTGTGACTCCTTCTGTTGGTCGGATAGAGCTATAAGTTAATCCATCAGATTCCTCGTGAAAAAATACATAGGATTGAGTATTCGCATGGACATTTACTTATGTTTTTTTTTTTTAATTTAATAAAATTTATTGACACAGGAAAGAATCAAACCTGTAACTCCTTAACCGTGAGTCGGATAGTGTTCAAAGTAGCACTATTCGATTTGGCGTCAAAAATCACATAGCAATGATTTTTTGACAGCTCAAATATCTTCAACAGAAACCGCTGAAGGCCCGTTTCAAAAACAGTATTTTTTCGTGAATTCGCCGAGTCTCGAACCCGTAACTCCTCAGGTGTAATTCGGACGACGATACTTACGTCGTATCTATGCTGAGGTTCAATATCATAGGCCACCTTCATAGCATCTTCAGGCGTTTCACACACCAGGGCATTGTTAGTTGCGAACAAAACCACTCGTTTGATGTCTTCCGGCTGATACTTGAGAACATCGTACAGAAGTTTGACGTTCTTCGGGTCACGGATATTTCTGAAAAGAGAGAGAAAAAAAAGGAAAACATATTTATTACGAGTGGATTGGATTGGATTGGATTTTTTTTTTTTTTTTTTTTTTTGGGAACTGCTAAGGTCTTATCGTCCCGAAAACGGCCGGATTTCCTCAATAATGAATGTCTTCTCTTCTTCTTCTTCTCTCTTCGATTTTGGGAAGATAAAACTTCCATTGTTACAGTTCCCTCTATCGAACCCTGGGATTCCATTTTTCAAATTCCCACTATCGGCCCCCGGGGGGGGGGGGACCCAACAATCAAATTGTTTACTTAAATACTTTAGGGGGTGTAATAGCTACATACTGGACTCCGCACACAGGAATTTGGTCCGAAAAGATCCCCATTTCAATGTAATGTTCTTACTTTAGATTCATTTTTTTTTTTTTCTTTAATGAAAATAATAATAGGCAGTAAAGCTCACCTTAATCTTTCCTTCAAAGGCTTAGTCTGCAGATAGTCGATGGGCAGAAAGGTTTCCGGATCCAACTGGTGATCCTTGAGATATTGAATACAGAGTCGTGCCGTCTTCTCCGAGTCTACCACAATGGCTTCCATGTATTTCCCCAGCACCTTGGTAATGGCCACGTTATACCGCTTGTGTACCGGGTGACACATGTTGATCATACGATCGTACTGGATGGGAGAGAAAACGGAGGTTATTTCAGTTTAGGTTATTTATTTAAATTACATTGGTGACTCTTAGGGAAAAAGTTTCAGTGACTTTGTTTGAAAATTGATAAGTAAGAAAAAAGAACTTTTGAAAATTCAGTTGGACATCAGAGAGATTTAGAGCTTTTAGAAAAATGTAGTAGGCTTTAGATTATTTATTTATTACATTTGTGGCTCTTGGGGAAAAAGTTTCACTGACTTTGTTTGAAAATTGATAAGTAAAAAAAGAACTTTTGAAAATTCAGTTGGACATTAGAGAGATTTAGAGCTTTTAGAAAGATGTGGTAGGCTGATGAGAAAAAAAACATCAAAAACACATGTCTAGTAGAGTAAGTTGTTTTCGATTATGGGACTCTTAATTCAGTCATTATACGAAATTTCCCTTTGAACCATTGTCCAAACTAGTCCAAAGAAAGTCACAAAATCGAATACAACTTAGGTAGGTACAACATATTCCACTATCGACTCCGGGAATCGAACCCGGGATCTTCAGCATGACAAGCATTATTTCACTTACCACTCCGCTATACGCTTTTTTAAAGTTCTCCACCAGTTCTTGTTTCTTCTTCCGCCTTGTGTCTTCGTGTTTATCAGTCTTGGCATCTCCCAACTCCTCTATCACTTGCTCCAGTTCTTTCTGTAACTCTTGTACACGATTCTTCGAGCTGCCCACGTCCGAATTCAGCTCTTCCTTCAACTTCTTGTTGTCTTTGAGAGATGCCTCGTTTTGTCTGAAAGAGTTATTCGGCTAGAATCATTTACTCTTTACTCATTTGAAGCCTAGTAGATTTTTTGTCTCAATAACTTTCTTCCTACTTCTGTCTTAAGACTCTTGTGCCATGAAGGTGAAAAAACTCGTAAAGTATGACAAATTATGAGAAAAGCCTGCGCGTATATCCCAATCCCAATGGTCTCAGAAGTCCTGAATTAAACCTCTTTATCTTTTGAACAGCTAGGAGTTTCCAAATACGAGCTCTTCCTTCAACTTCTTGTTGTCTTTGAGAGATGCCTCGTTTTGTCTGAAAGATTTATTCGGATAGAATCATTTACTCTTTACTCATTTGAAGCCTAGTAGATTTTTTGTCTCAATAACTTTCTTCCCACTTCTATCTTAAGACTCTTGTGCCATGAAGGCGAAAAAAACTCGTAAAGTATGACAAATTATGAGAAAAGCCTGCGCGTATATCCCAATGGTCTCAGAAGTCCTGAATTAAACCTCTTTATCTTTTGAGCAGCTAGGAGTTTCCAAATACTGATTGATTCTAGTATCAGGAAAACGCCCATGGCCTATCCGTGGTGCCATCAGAAACCAGATTCGACCCCCAGAAGTATCTCTTGTAGGAACACCAGAAAGTAACCTGTTGAAATATATTTGTCGATGGTGGGCATCGAACTCAGGATCTTTCGCTCACCTGATATGATCTTCGAGTTTATCAATTCTCTTCTGCGCCTCTTCCATCTCATGTCTCTTCTTCTTAATCTCATTCTGTGTCTGCACTTGCTGTCTCAACTCATTATCCAGCTTATCCTGGTCTCCTTTCTGTTCACGATTGATGGTGTCCAGTTGCTGCAAGATCTTCCCGGCGCGCTTCGTGGCTTCCGCCTTCAAATTGGTGTACTCGGTCATCTGAAAGGGGAAAGATTTTTATTAAATACTTATTATTACTTTAAAAGTCTAGATGGGTGACTACAGGGAGTAGACATGCTTAGTGTGGCTGGGAACTAAACAGGGAGGATACCAACCTAAAATTTCCCTCGCTAAATTAATAATAAGACACTCTTGAGTGGAAGGTAATCACCACTAGGCGAGGTGATCGGAAGAGCGTCGTGTAGGGCTAGCCTGAGGGGTGTAAACTAGCCTGAGGGGTGTAAACTAGCCTGAGGGGTGTAAACTAGCCTGAGGGGTGTAAACTAGCCTGAGGGGTGTAAACTAGCCTGAGGGGTGTAAACTAGCCTGAGGGGTGTAAACTAGCCTGAGGGGTGTAAACTAGCCTGAGGGGTGTAAACTAGCCTGAGGGGTGTAAACTAGCCTGAGGGGTGTAAACTAGCCTGAGGGGTGTGCAATCCAGCATATTCAACAGCCGGTCCCAAGCCCGAATAAATAGTGAGGGTTTGATTGTCAGGAAAGGCATCCCAATCCAGTAAAAAGTATGTCCGAAACACCAAAATGATAGTCCAACAAAGTCCAGAGAAGGCCTCGGAAACTGTACTCGACTTTGATAATACTATCAGGGCGTACCCTTGCGACGCGCAGATGCCTCGCCTGACAGCTGTGACAAATGGGCAAGGGCTACCGGTTCAGAGACGGGACCGGCTAAAGAAGCTAGTCAAAAAGAATGTAAGAATTGGTACACTGAATGTGGGATCTATGACTGGAAGAGGAAGAGAAGTTGCAGACCTCATGGCTAGAAGAAGAATACAAATCCTAACTGTACAAGAAACCAGATGGAAGGGAAATAAAGCTAAAGAACTTGGTGATGGCTACAAACTATTTTACAGTGGAAATAAGGACAGTGGAAGAAATGGAGTCGGCATCATCTTGGATAATGAAATGAAGACGAAAGTTACTAATATCAGCCGGAAGAGTGACCGAGTTATGAGCCTGAAATTACAACTGGACGAGTTAGAACTAAATATCCTGAGTACATATGCACCACAGGTTGGCTGTGAGGATGATGAAAAGGATGCTTTCTGGAGAGAAGTGGAAGAAGAAATATCGAAAATACCGGATGATGAAAGAATATTTCTTGCTGGAGACTTGAATGGACATATAGGAAAAGGAAACACAGAAGTAACGCAAAGAATTAGAGGAATTTGGGGGGTGGGAAATCAAAATGAAGAAGGAGACAGAATCACTGACTTTGCTTTAGCCACAGATATGGCAATCCTCAACACATTCTTTAAAAAAGAGGAGAGACATCTGATAACCTACAAAAGCGGGGACAGAGTGAGTCAAATAGATTTTATTCTATGTAGAAGGCAGCACTTTAAAGAAGTTTCAAACTGCAAAGTAATTAACGGAGAGTCAGTCGCAACCCAGCACAGATTGTTAGTCATTGATTCTGCCTTCATGATGACGAAAAAGAAAGTAAAGAAAAGCACCCCTCCCAAAATCAAATGGTGGAAATTAAAAGATCCTTTCCTAAAAATGGAATTCAGACGGCATGTCGTGCAGAATGTTAGATCAAATCATCACCAGGATTTGTGGTCAAACTACAGAGAAGCGATTCCAGAAGTGGGTGAAAATGTGCTTGGGAAAACATCCGGGAAGGGAGGACCCAAAGATAAAGAAACTTGGTGGTGGAATGAGGAGGTAAAGAAGTACATAAAGGAAAAGAAAGATACAAAGAAAAAGTGGGACAAATCCAACAAACCTGAAGATAAGGAAGCATATAGAAAAGCGAAGAAGGAAGCAAAGAAAGCTGTTGCACAAGCCAAAGCTAAGTATCTATCCGAGCTTTACGAGAAATTGGAAACACCTGAAGGAGAAAAGAACCTATACAGACTGGCCAAAGAAAGGGATAAAGCAAGCAAAGACTTTACACACATCATGCAAATTAAGAACAAAGAAGGAGTGGTACTGAAAGGCGAAGAAGATATCAAGAGCAGATGGAAAGAATATTTTAATAACTTACTTAATGAAGAGAACCCGAGACTACCTACCGAAGAAAGTCTACCAAATCAAGGAGTTATCAGGGATGTAGACAAGTCTGAAGTGTGGGAAGCTTTGAAAGCGATGAAGAACGGTAAAGCAACGGGTCCTGATAATATTCCGATTGAAGTATGGAAAAGTCTTGGAGCTGACGGTTTGGATTTGCTGTTGCCTTTGCTGAATCAAGTGCTTGCAAACTTCCTCCGGACATAATGCCGGACTTCTGATAGAATGTGCCGTCCAAAGCCACCGCCTGAAACACAGAGTCATCATCATTAGTTAACAGCCATACGGCTGGTTTGCTGCAGTACGCCATGTTTCCCTGTCTTCTGCCTTCCTTTTGAGATCATAGTAGGTTGTGACGCCCAAATACAGAGTAGAGAGTGTGAAAGTAATAGTGCTAACCTGTGACTCCTTAACTATTGGTCGGAAAGAGCTAAAAGTTAATCCATCAGATTCCTCGTGAAAAAATACATAGGATTGAGTATTCGCATGGACATTTACTCATCTTTTTTTTTTAAATTTAATAAAATTTATTGACACAGGAAAGAATCAAACCTGTAACTCCTTAACCGTGAGTCGGATAGTGTTCAAAGTAGCACTATTCGATTTGGCGTCAAAAATCACATAGCAATGATTTTTTGACAGCTCAAATATCTTCAACAGAAACCGCTGAAGGCCCGTTTCAAACACAGTATTTTTTCGTGAGTTCGCCGAGTCTCGAACCCGTAACTCCATCCCCATCCCCCCGTCCGTGTACGTGGAGGTGCCCAAGTTTCTCAAGTTCATCCTGTGCTGCGAGTACCCCCTGTATGACTGGATGTCGGAGCACCCCACCGACCCTCCAGACGCTGCCCCGGCCTCCTAGCAATCACCCACGGGTCAGAGTAGCGCCCTGATCCGTCTCTCTCAAACACACGCGCCCGGTGTCAACTGTACCAGTGTGTAAGCAGCTTGCAAACAGAAGAGTATCAGTATTACCAGTGTGTAAGCGGCTTTGAAACATTGACACCCGTATTTATGAATAAATGTTTGAATAAATATGTTTTGAAAAATCCCGAGTAAAATTACAGTGTTGCCAACGCGTACCTCACGCTTAGCATGATCTTAGGTAAGACCGGTCTTACCTCTCATCGGACTTGTTTATAAATACCATTTTATTTTGAACTAGGATGGACAGGATAAGAAATGAAGTGATTAGAGATAAGATCAAGGTGACGGAAGTAACAAAGAAGATTCAGGAAAGAAGACTACAGTGGTATGGCCATGTGATGAGAAGGGATGAAGATTATGTGGGAAAGAGAGTGAGCCGAATGGAGGTTGAAGGACGCAGAGCAAGAGGAAGACCAAAGAAAAGATGGGAACACTGTATAAATAAAGATTTGAGCGAGAAGGGGTTAAGGGGTAATGAAGTTCACAACCGAGGTTCCTGGAAATTGTTGACTAAAAATGCCGACCCCACTTGAGTGGGAAAAGGTAAAGAAGAAGAAGATTACTTTAAAAGTCTAGATGGGTGACTACAGGGAGTAGACATGCTTAGTGTGGCTGGGAACTAACCAGGGAGGATATCAACCTGAAAATTCCCTCGCTAAATTAATAATAAGACACTCTTGAGTGGAAGGTAACCACCACTAGGCGAGGTTAACGCCGACCGCGCTCTTTACTACCTAACCCTTAGAGCTCCATAATTATGTGGTCAAATTATCAAATAAATGA
The DNA here is from genome assembly GCF_000475195.1 of Diaphorina citri. Classification (NCBI taxonomy): domain Eukaryota; kingdom Metazoa; phylum Arthropoda; class Insecta; order Hemiptera; family Psyllidae; genus Diaphorina; species Diaphorina citri. Next base: position 451,583 of record NW_007377459.1, read on the forward strand.
GGATAAAATTAAAAGCCTGGGCTGGTTTTGACTGCTACGCCACCAAGGCAGGTTCCATAATATAGGTACCTATTGGAAAATTGTGCGATGTTCACACTTTTTTTTTCATTGCTTACCTGTGCTGATTCCAAGTTAATATCTCTGCCAGGAATACTCTGCCGCTCATATTCCGCCTTGCGCTTATTATGTGGTCAAATTATCAAATAAATGAGGATAAAATTAAAAGCCTGAGCTGGGATCGAACCCTGTTTACCAGGCGAGTGTTTTGACTGCTACGCCACCAAGGCAGGTTCCATAATGTAGGTACCTATTAGGAAATTGTGCGATGTTCACACTTTTTTTTTTCATTGCTTACTTACCTGTGCTGATTCCAAGTTAATATCTCTGCCAGGAATACTCTGCCGCTCATATTCCGCCTTGCGCTTGCGCACATCCGCCAGTTGTGTCTCGAGATCAGCAATATCCTTATTATGTGCCTCGTTAGCTTGGCGCACCTCAACTAGGGACTTCTTAGCCGAGGCCAGCTTCTTTTGAATGTGAGATACACGCTCCTTGGATTTGATCAGGGACGGACGCTTCTTGTTAATTTCGACGTCCTGTGGGGGGAAAATGAGAGAATTAGCAAGGCACTTTGATGTAGACCTTATGTATTATACTGTTCTCCTTTTTATTTGCCTTTCCCGTGTACCGACGGGATCGGCGTTTTTCGTCAGCCTCTCAATCAGCCCTAACTAGGGTGATTGCTTTGGGCTTACATTTGCTTTTGGATACAAATTTTACGAGTGGATACCCTTTGCACTCAACCTTTGCTATTTCTTTAGCTAGGGAAATTCAGGCTGATATACTCCGTGTTTAATGCTTAGCCTGCAGCCAGACTAAGCTGGTCTACTCCCTGTTTAATGTCCCCCAGTCAGACATTTATGTATTAATTGTATTATACTGTTAAACCCATAAAATACACCAGATGTTCAGACTGCTGAGGTGGAGGGACTTTTTGGTCTCATTCGAGCAGGATAAACAAGGTATCAAGGATACTTACCATCTCTCGTATACAGCTAGGAGTTTCCAAATACTGATTGATTCTAGTACCAGGAAAACGCCCATGGCCTATCCGTGGTGCCATCAGAAACCAGATTCGACCCCCAGAAGTATCTCTTGTAGGAACATCAGAAAGTAACCTGTTGAAATATATTTGTCGATGGCGGGCATCGAACTCGGGACCTTTCGCTCACCTGATATGATCTTCGAGTTTATCAATTCTCTTCTGCGCCTCCTCCATCTCATGTCTCTTCTTCTTAATCTCATTCTGTGTCTGCACTTGCTGTCTCAACTCATTATCCAGCTTATCCTGGTCTCCTTTCTGTTCACGATTGATGGTGTCCAGTTGCTGCAAGATCTTCCCGGCGCGCTTCGTGGCTTCCGCCTTCAAATTGGTGTACTCGGTCATCTGAAAGGGGAAAGATTTTTATTAAATACTTATTATTACTTTAAAAGTCTAAACTAGCCTGAGGGGTGTGCAATCCAGCATATTCAACAGCCGGTCCCAAGCCCGAATAAATAGTGAGGGTTTGATTGTCAGGAAAGCGTCCGTGGAATATTGCTACCAAAGGAACTGGCACAAACAAGGAGTGACCAGTGTTATTATAGGGTTAAGTTAAAAACAAGAAGGAGTTTTCACAATTAGAGCAGTGATTAGTGTTATTATAGGGTTAGGTTAAATACAAAAAGGAGCTTTTCTTTTCCACGGGACAGGACTTCTGCATAATTACCCAAGTTTAAAACATACAGTAGCCAATAAAGAGGTTACAGAACAGGATGGATGGATACTTTCAGGAGAGGAAAGAGAAGTTAACACAGAAGAATGGATAAAAGTCGTAACCAACAGAAGATTCAGGATGGGTACAAGCTGTGGAGCATATTATGGTCCTTAAGGCAACAACCACAGTGTCAGTAAGTAAAATTGCAGGCCTTTAGAAGGTTGAAGGGCCTTATGGCTCAAGTATTATTAAAATAAAATCTTACCAGTGTGTGTGTGTGTGTGTGTGTATGTGTGTGTGTGTGTGTGTGTGTGTGTGTGTGTGTGTGGGTGTGTGTGTGTGTGTGTGTGTGTGTGAAAACTTCCTAGTTTAAGAACATTATTGTCCATTTGTGTATTACCATCCTATTGAGTGTATTACCATCAAAATCATTTAGCTTTTGTTAGCAAAAGTAAGTAAGATCTGATCTGATTTGCAAAATAGGTTACCAGTTGAACTTACCCACTTATCTCCTCAAACAACTGAGCAGTTTCTTTAGGGTTCTTCATAGCAATTGATTCAACAGCTCCTTGGAACACAAGGAAATTTTTGGCTTTCACGTTGATACCAATTTCTTCCAGTGCTGACAGGTATTCTTGTGTTGAGACAAGCTGCAGAAGAGAAATCAGTAAAAAATATAATTTCAATGGGTTTCAATTTTAGCTGACATTAAGTGCTTCATATTAAATAATCCTAACCTTTTGTTCTAGATGGGTGATAGAAGCAGCTTAGGTAGTATACCTAGTGGTTTAAAAGGTACTTTGCCTGATAAGAGGTAGGCTATCAGGTTGAATACCAAAATGCCAACAAAGGCATAGAATTTCAGGGGGTTTGTTCTAACATCCTCTGAGTTTTGACCCGTTGAGTTGAACATACCTCTCTATCAATTCTGTAATCAGCAGAAGACCCTTGTACACTCCGAGTGAATCTTTTCTCGGTGCCATCATCCATAAGAAACACAGCTGTGACTGCAGCACTGTGAAACAAAAGAAGGATTAAGGCCTTTAATTTTTTTACATATGACTTGAAATAATTTATGTAATGCTCAGTACAATTTCATACACAAAAAGCCCACTCAAGGCTTGGTTGTAGGGGCAAACAGCCCTCAAAGTTGTGTAAAGCTAATACATACAAATCTACAAAAATCTTTTTAAACCTTTTAATCAAAAAGGTTGGGGTCTTCAATCTCGTGTGACTTATCTCCGATTCTCCAAGCATGCTTGAAAACATGGAAACTATGCTTAAACTGTGTTCAAGCATTCTCAGGGGAGATGTGGCTGTAATATGAGACTGGCCTGATAAGAGGCAGGCTATCAGGTTGAATACCAAAATGCCAACAAAGGCATAGAATTTCAGGGGGTTTGTTCTAACATCCTGAGTTTTGACCTGTTGAGTTGAACATACCTCTCTATCAATTCTGTAATCAGCAGAAGACCCTTGTACACTCCGCGTGAATCTTTTCTCGGTACCATCATCCATAAGAAACACAGCTGTGACTGCAGCACTGTGAAACAAAGGAAGGATTAAGGCCTTTAATTTTTTACATATGACTTGAAATAATTTATGTAATGCTTAGTAAGTACTATTTCATACACAAAAAGCCCACTCAAGGCTTGGTTGTAGGGGCAAACAGCCCTTAAAGTTGTGTAAAGCTAATACATACTCAAAAAGGTTGGGGTCTTCAATCTCATGTGACTTATCTCCAATTCTCCAAGCATGCTTGAAAACATGGAAACTATGCTTAAACTGTGTTCAAGCATTCTCAGGGGAGATGTGGCTGTAATATGAGACTGGAGACCTAGATAGGTTATATTATTTTAAGTTGTTTTTATACTACCACTTTAATTTATTAGTTTATACAATTACTTACCTTCTTGAAACAGGCTGTCCAACGGAAGCACCATGGATCAAATCACTCAATCTTTTCACTCGGAGGGCAGTTGTTTTCTCTCCCATAACAAAACTGATGGCATCCATGAAGTTTGACTTTCCTGTAAAAGAAATGAGAGTATAAATAACTATTCAAGTTTAGGTACTTGTGCAGAAGTCATGTCCGTGGAATATTGCTACCAAAGGAACTGGCACAAACGAGGAGTGACCAGTTTTATTATAGGGTTAGGTTAAACGCTAGAAGGAGTTTTCACAATTAGAGCAGTGATTTGTGTTATTATAGGGTTAGGTTAAATACAAAAAGGAGCTTTTCTTTTCCACGGACAGGACTTCTGCATAATTACCCAAGTTTAAAACATACAGTAGCCAATAAAGAGGTTACAGAACAGGATGGAAGGATACTTTCAGGAGAGGAAAGAGAAGTTAACACAGAAGAATGGATAAAAGTCGTAACCAACAGAAGATTCAGGATAGGTACAAGCTGTGGAGCATATTATATGGTCCTTAAGGCAACAACCACAGTGTCAGTAAGTAAAATTGCAGGCCTTTAGAAGGTTGAGGCTGTGTTTATGTACAGGGCTGAGATAGGCCATCGTCGGCCTTTTTGCGTGTAAAGTTGGCGGGAAATTTGAATTTTTGATTTTTTTTCCGCAACTTGTACAATCTGAATTCATTTTTTACTTTTTATCTTTAGTTTGCACGTTTATATTATACTTTTCATTTATATTAGCTATTAAAAACAAGCAAATTACAAAGCAAACAAAAATAAATATAAAATGAATTTTAAAAATTGCCGCCGGGACAGCTATCTCACGTCGTCCGAGCTCATCCTAGCCCGTTACATAAACACACCGTGAAGAACGCCGACCGCGCTCTTTACTACCTAACCCTTAGAGCTCCATTATTATGTGGTCAAATTATCAAATAAATGAGGATAAAATTAAAAGCCTGAGCTGGGATCGAACCCTGTTTACCAGGCGAGTGTTTTGACTGCTACGCCACCAAGGCAGGTTCCATAATGTAGGTACCTATTAGGAAATTGTGCGATGTTCACACTTTTTTTTTTCATTGCTTACTTACCTGTGCTGATTCCAAGTTAATATCTCTGCCAGGAATACTCTGCCGCTCATATTCCGCCTTGCGCTTGCGCACATCCGCCAGTTGTGTCTCGAGATCAGCAATATCCTTATTATGTGCCTCGTTAGCTTGGCGCACCTCAACTAGGGACTTCTTAGCCGAGGCCAGCTTCTTTTGAATGTGAGATACACGCTCCTTGGATTTGATCAGGGACGGACGCTTCTTGTTAATTTCGACGTCCTGTGGGGGAAAATGAGAGAATTAACAAGGCACTTTGATGTAGCCCTTATATGTATATGTATTATACTGTTCTCCTTTTTATTTGCCTTTCCCGTGTACCGACGGGATCGGCGTTTTTCGTCAGACTCTCAATTAGCCCTAACTAGGGTGATTGCTTTGGGCTTACATTTGCTTTTGGATACAAATTTTACGAGTGGATACCCTTTGCACTCAACCTTTGCTATTTCTTTAGCTAGGAAAATTCAGGCTGATATACTTCGTGTTTAATGCTTAGCCTGCAGCCAGACTAAGCTGGTCTAAGTACTCCCTGTTTAATGTCCCCCAGCCAGACATTTATGTATTAATTGTATTAGACTGTTAAACCCATAAAATACACGATGTTCAGACTGCTGAGGTGGAGGGACTTTTTGGTCTCATTCGAGCAGGATAAACAAGGTATCAAGGATACTTACCATCTCTCGTATTTCCTGATCCACCTTGGCCAGTTCTCTGTTGAGTGCTCCCTGCTCCTTCTTCTTCTCTCGCAGGATGTTCTCTGCCTTCTCCTTCCTTCGTTCTATCTTCTCCACCTCACCCTTCTTCTTATCCAACTCATCCTCCAGTTCTTTAATGTCGGTCTCGTTGTGGTAGAGTTTGAACAACTGATGCTCTACCTCTTTGGCAACCTGGGAAAGATGTGAGGAAAATATTGTGAATGTTAAATTCGGGTCGAGTGGATTGGAACACACCAGTGGTACCACGAAATAATAATAATAAAAAAAAAAATAATAAACATTCATCTCTACTGAAAATGTGTAATGAAACAACTTCAAGCCAGCCTGTTAGCTTAGGCCTTAGAAGGTAGGTGCGATAGGTCGCGAGTTCGATTTTTTTGCCTGGGCCGAACTTTATCCTAAACTGATGGTTTGTTGTTCGTTCTTGGAACGGCTGGCAATCCTATCCTATTTTCTTTTCGTCTTCCATTTTGATAGGTATGATAAGACCTTCATTGTTGCAGTTCTCTTCATCTATCAAACCTTATCTTAAAAATAATAGTAATAATAAAAAAACTTACAATTTCCTCTCGAATCCTTTGATAAGACATTTGAAAATGTTTGGTTATGAACCTGAGATTTACTATCCAAAACCACCAAGCAAGGAGCTTTATGTGAATCTATTACATCAGTGTAAATCCTTGGATATACCCGTTTCTGAATCATTACCAGCAGAGACGTCTGTTTGAGACATTTGAAAATGTTTGGTTATGAACCTGAGATTTACTATCCAAAACCACCGAGCAAGGAGCTTTATGTGAATCTATTACATCAGTGTAAATCCTTGGATATACCCGTTTCTGAATCATTACCAGCAGAGACGTCTGTTTTTCACCTAATAGTGGATGCCATTTTTGGATTCAGCTACAAACCCCCTTTGCGTGAACTATTTGTTCCTGTAATTAATCTTTTCAAATCAACCAAAATCCCTGTTGTCAGTATAGATATCCCAAGTGGCTGGAATGTTGAACACGGCCCTGTTGAACATAAATATCAACCTCATACATTAATTTCTCTAACTGCCCCCAAGCTATGTGCTCACAAGTTTGAAGGCAAACATCATTTTCTGGGAGGAAGGTTTATCCCGAAACAACTGGAAAAAGAATATGATTTAAATTTACCACCGTATAAAGGCACTGATACCTATGTTAAGATTGACGATTAAAATCTAATGTGACTTCTTGAAATACTTACCTACTTATGTGGTTGGAACCTTCTTAAAAAAGTTAATATTTTATTTATGTTGGAATAGTTTGTATAGGTGGATGTTAAGTTTTAAAAATTTACTTATTTTAAATAATAATGATCAAATTTAGGGAGGTAAAAGATTTATAACAGTTTAATTTTATTTGTTTATTATGAATGATTTTGTATATCATTTTCTGCAAAATACAGACAGCTACAAAATTCACACATTTATCAATTAAATACAGTTATAAATTAATTAATTGAAATGTTTTTATTTTGTCATCATTTGGATCTAATTTTTTATTTGCAGGAACAGAATCCTTTTGCCTCTATACAAAAGGTAAATGCTACACCACCTTACTAAAGTCCAACAATCACAATCTACCAGTAAGCAGAAACTTGGTTCTGAGAGGAGATACCCAAGGCATCTAGGTACAAATCAAGTTCCTAACCATAAGATACCCAAGGTGTTGTAGCAGGACATCACTGGAGCCATTGTAAGTGAGGTTTAGGACCAAATACCACCATGGTTATTGCCATTGGCTTTGAAGGTAGTGCCAACAAGCTAGGCATTGGTATTGTGGACACCAAGAAGAACAGTTTTCTTTTCGTCTTCCATTTTGATAGGTATGATAAGTGTTGCAGTTCTCTTCATCTATCAAACCTTATCTTAAAAATAATAGTAATAATAAAAAAACTTACAATTTCCTCTCGAATCCTTTGATATTTCTCGGCCTCATCCTTCTCAATCTTTGCCTCCTTTCTCTCCGCCACCACTCCCTTCTTCTTCAGATAACTCATGTTGGTTTCCTCTTCTGCTTGAATCATTTCTGCCTTGAGACGTTCATAGTCATCCTTCAATGCTCCTGACCTGTAAATCAGTACAATAAAACAATTCAGTGAATTCAGTGAATTTTAGTGCTTGAATAAGGGCTGCTATAGGGCCCACAAAATAAAACAAGGGGTTCAGTGAATTTTAGTGCTTGAAAAAGTGCTGCTATGGGGCCTGCAAAGGCCTGAATGAGTCTAGAACTCAGGGAACAGTTTATGTATGGCCAGGACTACAAACAGACTTTGAAGTTTATTTAAGTTTAACTCTTGTTTTTTTTTTTTATTTATTATTATTATATTATTATTTCCATCCAAGAAGAAAGTCCAACAATCACAATCTACCAGTAAGCAGAAACTTGGTTCTGAGAGTAGATACCCAAGGCATCTAGGTACAAATCAAGTTCCTAACAATAAGATACCCAAGGTGTTGTAGCAGGACATCACTGGAGCCATTCTAAGTGAGGTTTGGGACCAAATACCACCATGGTTATTGCCATTGGCTTTGAAGGTAGTGCCAACAAGCTAGGCATTGGTATTGTGGACACCAAGAAGAACACCATCCTGTCTAACTGCAGACGGACCTATGTTACACCACCTGGTGAAGGATTTCTACCCCGTGAGACTGCACAACATCACAAGAGCAAAGTTCTTGAGGTAAGATTTTTTTCCTCTTTTTTTTTCTTAGGTTTGATAGAGGGAACCCTAATAGGAAAAGTTTGATTACCTATCCCAAAATCAAAGAGGAAAGGGCAGCATAGGAAAGAAGAACACCATCCTGTCTAACTGCAGACGGACCTATGTTACACCACCTGGTGAAGGATTTCTACCCCGTGAGACTGCACAACATCATAAGAGCAAAGTTCTTGAGGTAAGATTTTTTTCCTCTTTTTTTTTCTTAGGTTTGATAGAGGGAACCCTAATAGGAAAAGTTTGATTACCTATCCCAAAATCAAAGAGGAAAGGGCAGCATAGGAGAAAGCCAGCCCATTAGGTGGCTTGCCTGGTTAACAGGAGGGTATGGGTTCAATCCTAGCTAATGCATGGAGTTTTATCCTTGACACTCTGATAATTTGGAATGAGGGACTTTTTTTTAGGAACCCTTTTGTCCTATTCAAGCAGTATACAAGTAAATATCAGCACTATTTACTATATTCCAGGTTCTCAAAGAGGCTCTGAACCAAGCCAAATATTAGGTGGCTTGCCTGGTTAACAGGAGGGTATGGGTTCAATACTAGCTAATGCATGGAGTTTTATCCTTGACACTCTGATAATTTGGAATGAGGGACTTTTTTTAGGAACTCTTTTGTCCTATTCAAGCAGTATACAAGTAAATATCAGCACTATTTACTATATTCCAGGTTCTCAAAGAGGCTCTGGACCAAGCCAAAGTATCTCGTGATGACATTGATGTGATCTGTTACACTAAGGGTCCTGGTATGGGAGGACCTCTGACTGTAGTAGCCATTGTGGCTAGAACCCTGGCCTTACTGTGGAACAAACCTATTGTGGGCGTTAACCATTGTATTGGACATATTGAGATGGGACGCAACGTTACCAAGTGAGTTTAAATTTAAATTTTAAAGTAATGGTTATAGTGGACTGAATAAAGCATGGTTTGTCAGTGGGGATATCCTGTAGAATGTACCAGTTCTTAATGAATTACTTGTTAACCATTGTATTGGACATATTGAGATGGGACGCAATGTTACCAAGTGAGTTTAAATTTAAAGTAATGGTTATAGTGGACTGAATAAAGCATGGTTTGTCAGTGGGGATATCCTGTAGAATGTACCAGTTCTTAATGAATTACTGAAGTTAAACAACATTGCACGTGGTTGCTATCTGGATGGGTGGGAAATGGCATGTTGTAAAAAAAAGCCTTAGCAGTTAGGTAGGTACCTTCACAGTGATGCTACACCTCTTTAAAAAATGTCCTCAGAGAGAGAAAAACTCTTAGGGATCTCATCAGAAATGGCATGTTGTAAAAAAAAGCCTTACTTAGCAGTTAGGTAGGTACCTTCACAGTGATGCTACACCTCTTTAAAAAATGTCCTCAGAGAGAGAAAAACTCTTAGGGATCTCATCTCAATAGTGGTTGTTACCTTCCACTAGAGTCTATTATTATTAAAGTTCCCGCCCTAGATGCTGGGTCAACACCAGGAGGTATCTCATCATATATGTAAGTAGTTTAGATCTCATCATATAATATTTTGTGTCATGTACCTAAGTGTAATATTATTAAATGACTTTTTTTTTATGAATCACATTGCCCTTTTTATTATAGCACTGAAACAACTGCTACATACCTAATACTGGTGACTTATGTCACACAGGTGAAATGACAAAGGTTAAACAAACGAAATGCATTGTTTTTTTTTTCCAAGCAGGATAAACAAGGTATATTCTATTCTATTGTTACAGATGTGAAAACCCCACCGTACTCTATGTGAGCGGAGGTAATACCCAGGTAATAGCCTACTCACGACAGCGGTACCGAATATTTGGTGAAACCATAGATATTGCTGTGGGCAACTGTTTGGACCGGTTTGCTCGGGTTTTGAAACTGTCCAATGATCCAAGTCCTGGGTATAATATTGAACAGATGGCTAAGAAGTAAGTAGTAGCTGTTACATTGATCCCCTAACATGAGAGTTTTTTTTTTCAATAGTGGTTGTTACCTTCCACTAGAGTCTATTATTATTAAAGTTCCCGCCCTAGATGCTGGGTCAACACCAGGAGGTAACCCAAGGAAGTAACCCCTTAAAATGTGCTATCATTACTAAGACTCAGTACCCTAGGACACCCAGGAGAAGAGATAGTAACCATACACTCGAACCCAATCAATACTAAGACTGAGTACCCTAGGACACCCAGGAGAAGAGATAGTAACCGTACACTCAAACACAATCAAACCACTCCTGAGCTTTGCAAGAGGATCAGGAGTGTTTGAAATGGGGGAGAGCCAATAACCATGTGTAAAGGTAGTGCAATGGTCCTAAACTAAAATGGACGTGGCACATAAGGGATCAGGAAGAGACCGCCTTAACATAATAATAATAAATAATAATAAAAAAAAAACCTTGAAACATTTACAATCGAAATGCGAGTGCAAATTTTCTGTTGAGAATCAAACTCAAGACATTAATAAGTAATATGTTTTTTTTTTTTTTTTTTTTCAATAA
>NW_007377459.1:462421-537356 GCF_000475195.1 Diaphorina citri
CTTATTTGTAAACTTTACCTATGAAATATATAAGACCTTGTTTAGACTGCGGGAGTAAAGGGACTTTTCAGTCTCATTCTGGCAGGATAAACAAGGTATATTCTATTGTCTATTCTATTCTATTACCAGATCCATTGGGTCCAATGACAGCAGTAAACTTCTTCAAAGGTCCTATGGAGAATTTCCCCTTGTAGGATTTGAAGTTGTCCACTTCAATGTATTGAAGGATGGGTGACATTTTTCTGGTTGTCACAAACACTGGGGTGGTGGAGTTCAGTCCTTTCGCATTGGAATTGGAACAGAAACTTTAAAACTTAAGTAGGTAATAAAATTAATTTATTTAATTAATAATTAAGATTAAAAACGTTGAATTTTTTTGAACGCAAAATTCATCTTTCTCAAATCATCAAACATCAAACAATTCAAACATCAAATCGAAAAGATCAAAACAAAAACAAAAACACCATTATGGCGGTTTAGTGGCTCTAGAATAAAATATTTTAGCTAGCTGTAGAGAGAAACGAGATTATAAATTTATAAAATAAAAGGAAATTAGGATAAAAGAACCACCCAAAAAAAAGATAAAGTGATAGCAATTTTCCAAGGATTTTTGTTTTATGTTTTACTTTCAGCCTTTCAGCTAGGTACCCCAGTATTTTTTAAAAGAACAGAACAGATTACCCCTGCCGCCTTTTTTTAATTTTAATGCGCATTCTCTGTGCCTATGCTATGTTCACATACATCGATACCGCTCAAAAAACAAATTTAAATTTCAAGAGTAGCCGGGTTCTCACACATCTCTGTAATGGGATTATGGGATGAAGTGCCTTCTTATCAGTAAAATTTAAGGTAATTACTTGCATACTGGCATTAAAAGCCTTTTGTCGTTTCCTTTGCAGATAAAATGCAATTCATTATCAGTTCCAGTAACACTACCTGCTTTGATCACCTAGGAAACCTGTACAACAAGTAATTGTTTTTTTTTTTTCAGAACTCTCGTTTTAAATTCAAAAGTCTACATAGTCCCATGTCATGATTACTAACCATCTCCAAAGTTTGGTTTGTTTAAATTTCTTATATTTTACTCGTTTAGTTGTCACAGGACCTTCTTCCCATAAGCCGTTTTCATATTTTATTTCACCCTCCCTGATGATGAAGTACCTGACCCAACAAGAGGCGATAGATATTGATCAGACACTGTTTAACAAATACCTGTATGGCTAGAACAAGACGAGTGCACACCAGAAGACCTTTGCTTCTCGCTGCAGGAAACTGTGTTTGCTATGCTTGTGGAAACTACGGGTGAGTTTTCATCACCTTTGTGGGACTTGGGAGGGCACCAGGCTTGGAAAAAATACATTTGTATTTTGGACATCTGTTATATATTTGTTAAATAAATAAAGATTTGAAAAAGAATAAAAAAACTATACACTTTTGTGAAGTTAGCGCGTCTGCCAGCCTAGTTAGCGCGTCTGCCTTGTAAGCGCTAGGTCGCGGTTTCGATTCCCGCCCTGGGCGGACCAAGCTAGATGATCCGAAAAGAAAAAAAAAGGAGGAGAAGGATAATGTTCGTTCTCGCAACGGCCGGCTTTCTCCTATCCTGTCTTCCTTCTCTCTTCGATTTCGAGACGAAGGCCACTTGTGTATTTTCAATGGTTATCTGAAAGGGGACCTCTAAGTGAAATTTTTGCTATTTTTTATGAAAAAAATCCAAGAATGAAAGAGTCTGTCTCTCATGTTAAGGGAGATATATTGAAACATGGGTTTCTGTGGGTAAACACCATAGAATATGCTTTGGCAGTCAGGGTGTTGAAAATGAACATTTATAATCTTCTTGATTGAAAAAAGTCACATAATGAAATACGGTTTTTTCTCTTCAGAGCGGGCCATGGAGGAGAAGGATAATGTTTGTTCTCGAAACGGCTGGCTTTCTCCTGTCCTGTCTTCCTTCTCTCTTCGATTTCGAGACGAAGGCCACTTATGTATGTATTTTCAATAGTTATCTGAAAGGGGACCTCTAAGTGACATTTTGCTATTTTTTATGAAAAAAATCCAAGAATTAAAGAGTCTGTCTCTCATGTTAAGGGAGATATATTGAACCATGGGTTTTTGTGGGTAATCACCATAGAATATGCTTTGGCAGTCAGGGTGTTGAAAATGAATATATCTTCTTGATTGAAAAAAGTCACATAATGAAATACGGTTTTTTCTCTTCAGAGCGGGCCATGGCACACACCGGGAGCCAGGAGGTGCTCATCGTGGGGGGCGTGGGGTGCAACCTACGTCTTCAGGACATGATGCGGCTGATGTGTGAGGAGCGGGGGGCACGTCTGTACGCTACAGATGAGAGATACTGTATAGATAACGGAGCTATGATTGCGGTGGCCGGAGCGTTGGAGTTTGAAACCGGCCGAAGTACCAGACTAGAGGATACTTTCTGTACACAAAGGTAAATAATAGGAAATAATAATTTGTCTGGCTGGGGGACGAACAGAGAGAAGGCTAGTGTCTACCTGTGCGACTATACGAGTAAACAGGGAGGAGAACAGCTAACCCTAACCAGTCCAGCTAGCTGGCAGTTTTCAATATATGAACCGCAAAAATTCGAGTGAGTACTTGATTGCACTTTAAATTTAACGTAAAAAACGAATATGTAATAAAAATAGGCGTTCTTATTTAAAAATCCAAAGTTGGCACCCAATTCACGGACTTCCCGAAATTTTTCGCGCATCGCGAAATTGCCAAAATATCTAAGCTAAATGAGAGCTAGGTACTCCTTTCTAGAGAACTACCTGGGTACAGTACCTACTGATTAATATAATATAATAGGTATTTAGTTATGCAAGTTTATCATATATGAATTACAGATCCTATAACATGATGGATAGTAAAATATAAGGTATTTTTTTAGGAAATCTTATAAGGTATGGGGTTCATAATTTTTCTCTCTTTCCAGTCTGGACATGTTTAATAATTTATGTGCACAAAATAAGTGAATTATTACAGAATGGTCAACATGTACCTAGGTACTTACTTTTTGTTGCAATAGCATTAACTTTTGATGAAAGTAAATGATCTGTCTCAGATAAAGTTTCTCGTAGTGTTGTTCGATTATTTTCTCCTTCGTTAGTCTTTGTTTTAGACTTGGTTTTCTTTTGTTTGATGTAAACATCTCCTTATTTTGTATAGTGGAAAGGTACTTAATGTCATTGTTCTTCAAGTTTGTGTAGAAAAACCTCTGCCCCTGAGAATCACTTAGTTTTTTACCCAGGTTTTCTATATGCTGGCAGAGAATGGTGTATTGTGCTTCCATGAAATATATTATGTTGATTATAAAAGTACATATAACACAGGTAGCCAAAATGGCAAAAAATCCACCATAAAGCTCACACAGCATGATAGCCTCATAGTACCAAGATTCTGTCTCATCAATGAAAGGTATCCTTAGAGTTGACATGGCGATCCGTTCTGGATGTTTGGTTTTATAAATATTGGCTTGAAGTTCAATTTCTTCTGAACTAAGAGGAATAATTGTTTGAAGACCCATGAATGACATCATCAGTGATATAAACAGAAAAAACATTATCGTCGCTTTCTTGGATTTATCTCGACCTTTTTGAATAGCTTTGTTATTGATGGTGCAGAAAGAGTTTTCCATGTAAATTGCCAATTCCATTGTTTTTTCAGATTGTTGATTGAGACAAAGTATTTGAAACACAATCAAATTAATGACTGTATCTTCATATAATGTCTGAAAAAATTCCGGAAGATATCGTGTTGCTCGGGTGAATGTGTTCCAACCATGGCAGACAGTAAGGAAAATTACTACTGAATATTGAAATAGCATAAAGACGTAATGGGATTTCTTCTTAGACCGGCTGAAGTTGGATAATCCGCCACCATAAAGCTCACACAGCATGATAGCCTCATAGTACCAAGATTCTGTCTCATCAATGAAAGGTATCCTTAGAGTTGACATGGCGATCCGTTCTGGATGTTTGGTTTTATAAATATTGGCTTGAAGTTCAATTTCTTCTGAACTAAGAGGAATAATTGTTTGAAGACCCATGAATGACACCATCAGTGATACAAACAGAAAAAACATTATCGTCGCTTTCTTGGATTTATCTCGACCTTTTTGAATAGCTTTGTTATTGATGGTGCAGAAAGAGTTTTCCATGTAAATTGCCAATTCCATTGTTTTTTCAGATTGTTGATTGAGACAAAGTATTTGAAACACAATCAAATTAATGACTGTATCTTCATATAATGTCTGAAAAAATTCCGGCAGATATCGTGTTGCACGGGTGAATGTGTTCCAACCATGGCAGACAGTAAAGAAAATTACTACTGAATATTGAAATAGCATAAAGATGTAATGGGATTTCTTCTTAGACCGGCTGAAGTTGGAAAATCCCACTTTGTCTAAAATGTCACAATAAATACGAATTGAAGTCATTGTCCCTCCAGTTTATGCTGTGATTTTCAAAATTTTTAATATTACCTACTTCAAATTTTATTTTAAAGATATCTGAAATTGACTAAACGGCAAAACACTTCTTGGTACGAAATGGACAAAACTAGCTTGGATACTTGGATTTAATACACTCCTGACACGATATTAGGTAATTATGTAATTATCCTATAATATTACCCCATACCCGTGTTATTATTAGCTCAGCAAAAATAGGGTTTGTGTTCGTAAATTCGTAGTAGCTTAACCCATCCTTTAGGGCTGTTCGCCCCTACACCTAAGCCTCGGAGTGGGCTTTTTGTGTTTGGAGTTAAGCTGCTATCCCCGGGCCTTGATGGAACCTCAAAGCACCCTCACTGGTATATTTCAACGTCCTCAGTTTCTCTAAAATTCACCTGCAGCAGCTCTAGAAAGTCCACGCAATCAGGTTTATTCCAGAGAAAAGCTGTGAGTCCATATATCATTCCTTAAGAGGATACCAAGAAGTGCCATCCAGGCCAGAGGGCTTGGCTCAGGACCTCTAAACCGAAGGGGTCTTGAGGGATTTAGAGTCTGCTCTGGGGCCTTGATGGAACCTAGAGGCACCCTCACTGGTATATTTGAAACTCTTCAGTTTCTCTAAAATTCACCTGCAGCAGCTCTATAAAGTCCGCACAATCAGGTTTATTCCAGAGAAAGCTGTGAGTCCATATATAGGAAATCTTATTAGGTATGGGGTTCATATTTTTTCTCTCTTTCCAGTCTGGACATGTTTAATAATTTATGTGCACAAAATAAGTGAATTATTACAGAATGGTCAACATGTACCTACTTGGATAATCCCATTTTGTCTAAAAAGTCACAATAAATACGAATTGAAGTCATTGTCCCTCCAGTTTATGCTGTGATTTTCAAAAATTTTAATATTACTTCAAATTTTATTTTCAAGATATCTGAAATTGTCTAAACGGCTAAACACTTCTTGGTAAGAAATGGACAAAACTAGCTTGGACACTTGGATTTAATAGACTCTTGACACGATATTAGATAATTATGTAATTATCCTATATCTACCCCATACCCGTGTTATTATTAGCCCAGGAAAAATAAGTTTTGTGTTGGAAATTTTTAGAGGAAAGCTGGATTTTTCACTACTTTTTACGTAGGAATCGACCATCTTAATAAATAAAATTAGAGAACCGAAATGGACAAAACTAGCTTGGACACTTGGATTTAATAGACTCTTGACACGATATTAGGTAATTATGTAATTATCCTATAGTTACCCCATACCCGTGTTATTATTAGCCCAGGAAAAATAAGGTTTGTGTTGGAAATTTTTAGAGGAAAGCTGGATTTTTCACTACTTTTTACGTAGGAATCGACCATCTTAATAAATAAAATTAGAGAACCTTTTTAATTTACAATGGAAACGTTATGACTCTTATGCCACGATGATCCCGTACAAAGGACGGGTTAACCACTAGTTTATTAATAATTTTTACCCATTTGCAACTGCTCCATTATGTTGCTTACAACAAAAGACTTTGCTTGATTATGAAAAAAGGGGAAAATAATATAATAGGTAATAGTAATGATAATAACAGAGGGAAGTGCTTATGTACATCGGATAAAGTTAACGAAGCTGTACGCTATTTTGATGACCTTCAAGAAGAAGGCCCGGCTTGGAATGACGGCACCTCCGTAGAACTCCAGGTGGTTCGGCCGCTGACAAATCCTCAGTAGTGACATGAGACCTCGTTTTGTATCCAGAGTACAGTGTTGCCAGTGACTAGAGTTTATCGAGCGACATACCATGGCGTTGCAATCGTCCATTATCTGTCGTCATTGAACACATTAAAAACAAATCAAACATTAATGGTGGATTTCACGAATGACTTAATGAGAGATTTCACTAATGGGAGAATTTTCTAATGATAAAAGAAAGAGCTTTTAATGATCCAATGAGGAGTTTTTAAAAACTCCTCCTTTTTGAATCACTAAAAATTCCTTTTTGAATCATTAAAAACTACTTTTTGATTGTTAAAAACTCCTTTTTGATTATTGAAAATTCTCCCACTGTGTGAAATCTCTTATTAAGTCATTGGTGACACCGTAATAAGCTTTTAATTTGAAAGACTTGAGAGAAAACAGAGAGAGAAGGGAAGAGGCATAAAATAGGAGGGTATGGAGGGGTAGGATAAGGATAAATAAGGGTAGACCCCAAATATGAGTGAGAAAAGGTGCAGTAAAAGAGTAAGAACATCCGGTTCAAAAGGCAATTGAATGGACCACCACTAAATTGCAATTTGTGTTTAAACTTGCTTAAATTAATTGAAAAAAGCAATGTGATTGGTTGATTTTGAACTCTGTATTATTATTTAGCCAATCAGAAATCAGTATTGAACTAAGCTTAAAACTCAGATTATGGTTATTTACCGAGGGTTAGGTATTCACTAAAAGATTGAAGCAGTTATTATACAAATTAATAGAATTGAAGCCGTAATATAGTTGTTCAATCTACTCACCTCTGAGGAGTTGTTCAAAAAGAAATACTGCAGAGTCAATGTTATCATTTCGAACAGAAATTTACACTTTCTGACTTTGGACAAAGAGGAGCTTGTGTCTGTCAGTTGATAGAGACAAATGGAGAAAGCAAGATTAGTGAAGACTACGAGGGGTAGTATGATGGGGGTGAGCAGTATCTGCATCTGGAAACATAAACAGAAAAAAGTTTGACCGTAGGGATATAGGTAAGTGAGATTTGAGGAGAGGTATTAAGTGTATTAACATGAATTTTATCTTTCAGAGGAGGGTTGTCGCATTTGGCGGCATCCCTCTTCTGAGATATGTTGAGATATGTCCTTATCTGAGAGATAGGATCAGAGAGGCGAAGATTTTTATCTTCCCCTCTCAAATCCAGGTTTTCATTAGAGGTTCAACCCATGAGAGAGAAAGGGGGGAGGTAGTGGCACCGCCCTTCCTCTGCAATGGGTAGTATTAAGGATTATTACCTCGACATTTATTTGTAACTAGCTGAATTCCGTCGCTTCGCTCCGGAATCCCGCTGGTTCATCCCGAGGCATGGCCAAACTTGTAGAAAAGGCATGGCCGAACTTGTAGAAAATAATAAAAAATACGGTCGCGCTGGAAAAAGTAAACTACAAAACAAGAAATCATTGATACAGAAAAATCAAGAAGACAATCTAGCCAGCTGAGAATTGAAGTCCGAGACTCTGAGAACTGTAGGTTGAAAAATGCAGTCATCTCTGAGAAGAATCAGAGGAATGAGGAAAAAGAGAATGTTGTTTAAGAAGGACGATGTTGTACGGTAAAATAGAGAAGTACGGACTTATTCAACCTAGAGTGTCAGTTAAAGAACGGTGTATTACGGTACATGATATACGTACGGATCAGTGGACCACAGAATTAATAATAATAATAATAATAATAGACTCTTTTGAGTGGAAGTTAAACACTAGGCGAGGTTAACGCCGCGCAGGAAGGGTTCTCTACCACCTAACCCTTAGAGCTCCATTATTATGTGGTCAAATTATCAAATAAATGAGTATAAAATTCTATGCCTCGGTTGGGACATATATTTGAGGTAGAGACCGGGGAAGACAAAGGAAGTGGACAAAACAGGTACATAGTCCAGATTTGAGTGGAAGTTAAACACTAGGCGAGGTTAACGCCGCGCAGGAGGCGTTCTCTACCACCTAACCCTTAGAGCTCCATTATTATGTGGTCAAATTATCAAATAAATGAGTATAAAATTCTATGCCTCGGTTGGGATCGAACCCATCCTGAAAAAGTCCCTGAATTTTTACATAGCCTATGGCGCGGGCGTGAGGTTTGGCAACCTTGCTTCAATAATTTCTTCTTTTGGTTTCTAACTTCACACATATGCTCTCGCCCGGTTTTTCTTCAAAACATCAGAAAAATTTAGAATTTTGTCTATTTAGCGTAACAGACAGACATACACACACACACATACAGCCAGACAGACAGAAATTTTTTTAAATGTGATTTTTGGAATCGTGGATGCATAAGGAGTAAGAATAACTAAAAAATTCACGATTCTGAGCTATGTACAGACAAATCTACAATTTTATTTATATAGATGGTCAACATGTACTTGTATGTACCTATACTTACTTTTTGTTGCAATAGCATTAACTTTTGATGAAAGTAAATGATCTGTCTCAGATAAAGTTTCTCGTAGTGTTGTTCGATTATTTTCTCATTCATTAGTCTTTGTTTTAGACTTGGTTTTCTTTTGTTTGATGCAAACATCTTCTTATTTTGTATAGTGGAAAGGTACTCAATGTCATTGTTCCTAAAGTTTGTGTAGAAAAACCTCTGCCCCTGAGAATCCCTTAGTTTTTTACCTAGGTTTTCTATATGCTGGCAGAGAATGGTGAATTGTGCTTCCATGAAATATATAATGTTGATTATAAAAGTACATACAACACAGACTAACGCGATGCCTACTAATTCAGCTAAAACCTCAAACAGCATGATAGCCTCATAGTACCAAGATTCTGTCTCATCAATGAAAGGTATCCTTACAGTTGACATGAAGATTCGTTCTGGATGTTTGGTTCTATAAATATTGGCTAGAAGTTCAATTTCTTCTGAACTAGGAGGAATAATTGATTGAAGAGCACTAAATGACATGATCAGTGTTATCAACAGAAATAGAAAAATCAATATCGCCGCTTTCTTAGATTTAATTCGACTTTTTTGAATGGCTTTGTTATTGATAGTGCAGAATGAGTTTTCCATGTAATCAATATCGCCGCTTTCTTAGATTTAATTCGACTTTTTTGAATGGCTTTGTTATTGATAGTGCAGAATGAGTTTTCCATGTAAATTGCCAATTCCATTGTTTTTTCAGATTGTTGATTGAGACAAAGTATTTGAAACACAACAAAATTTATGGCTATATCTTCATATAATGACTGAAAAAATTCCGGCAGATATCGTGTTGCTCGGGTGAATGTGTTCCAACCATGGCAGAGTGTAAAGAAAATTATTCCTGAATATTGAAATAGCATAAAGATGTAATGGGATTTCTCCTTAGACCGGCTGAAGTTAGATAATCCCATTTTGTCTAAAAAGTCACAATAAATACGAATTGAAGTCATTTTCCCTCCAGTTTATGTTCTGTTTCTCAAAATTTTTAATATTACTTCAAATTTTACTTTCAAGTACGTGTAACGTGTTCGAAATTTGAAATTGGCTAAACACTTCTTGGTACGAAATAGACAAAACCAGCTTGGATTAAATACACTCCAGACACGATCTTAGGTAATTATGTAATTATCTTATAATTACCCCATACCCGTTCATTAGCTTAGCAAAACAAACTATCTACAAAAAGGATACCAATTAAAATGGTAAATATCGCAATAGGGACTTCGATGCAGCATGAAAAGCTTTCATAAGGGAAATACGAAAGCAAATAATAATACATTCTATAAAGTGAAGTATGATATAGGCGTACATAATACTAAAAGCAATTGATCGACTGAAGTATATAATTATGATGCCCCTAACTTTTCAGGAAAGTCTAATTTTTACTTTCTATCTATCAATACATAGGTGTATAAATGATAATTATTTTCAAAACGCGAAAATGATCGGAAATATCCTTTTCAGGTCTCCTCAGTCTAAAGGAAACTATAGAGTATAGGTTCAGCCTAAACCAAAATCTACATCTAATACATAAAAATGAATGTGTGTGTGTGTGTGTGTGTGTGTGTGTGTGTGTGTGTGTGTGTGTGTGTGTGTGTGTGTGTGTGTGTGTGTGTGTGTGTGTGTGTGTGTGTGTGTGTGTGTGTGTGTGTGTGTGTGTGTGTGTGTGTGTGTGTGTGTGTGTGTGTGTGTAGTTTATTTTCCGGTTCGTTTTTGTTAAGCTACGCCGAGCAAGACCACTAACTGGATGAGTGACATGAACGGCCATGCCTTAAGGACGGCTAATAATAAATATCTTATATTATAAAATCAAGATCCATTCACTCTTTCACATTCCATATTCACACACTGATCGCTCTATCTCCTGAACCACAACACCTAGAAAGCTGAAATTTGGTAGGAATATTCCTTTTATGGTCTAGGTCAGTTGTTCTTACAGCTGAACCCAGAGTTGATGATTTGCATGCACTTTCTGTGGGGAAAAGGAAAACAAAGTGGTGTAAACCGTATGTATTATGCTGTAAAACCCATAAAATACACGAGATCTCAATTAGACTGTTAGGGTAAAGGGACTTGCATGGTTGCTATCTGGATGGGTGGGAAATGGCATGTTGTAAAAAAAAAAGCCTTAGCAGTTAGGTAGGTACCTTCACAGTGATACTACACCTCTTTAAAAAATGTCCTCAGAGAGAGAAAAAAACTCTTGGATCTCATCATATATGTAAGTAGTTTAGATCTCATCATATAATCATTTTGTGTCATGTAAGTGTAATATTATTAAATGACATTTTTTTATGAATCACATCGCCCTTTTTATTATAGCACTGAAACAACTGCTACATAATACTGGTAACGTATGTCACACAGGTGAAATGACAAAGGTTAAACAAACGAAATGCATTTTTTTTTTTTTTTTTTTTGCGTTTTTTGTTTTTAAACCAATAAAATACAGAGACCTTGTTTAGGCTGCTGGGGTACCTAAAGGGACTTTTTAGTCTCATTCAAGCAGGATAAACAAGGTATATTTCTATTCTATTCTATTGTTACAGATTTGAAAACCCACCGTTACTCTATGTGAGCGGAGGTAATACCAGGTAATAGCCTACTCAACGACAGCGGTTACCGAATATTTGGTGAAACCATAGATATTGCCTGTGGGGCAACTGTTTGGACCGGGTTTGCTCGGGTTTTGAAACTGTCCAATGATCCAAGTCCGTGGGTAATAATATGAACAGATGGCTAAGAAGTAAGTAGTAGCTGTTACATTGATCCCCTAACATGAGGAGTTTTTTTTTCAATAGTGGTGTTACCTTCCACTAGAGTTTATTATTATTAAAGTTCCCGCCCTAGATGCTGGGTCAACACGCAGAGTAACCCAAGAAGTAACCCCCTTAAAATGTGCTATCATTTACTAAGACTGAGTACCTAGGACACCCAGGAGAAGAGATAGTAACCGTTACACTCAAACACAATCAAACCACTCTGAGCTTGCAAGAGGATCAGGTAGTTTTGAAATGGGGGAGAGCCAATAACCATGCTGTAAAGGTAGTGCAATGTCCTAAAACTAAAATGGACGTGGCCACATAAGGGATCAGAATGAGACCGCCTAACATAATAATAATTAAATAATAATAAAAAAAAAACCTTGAAACATTTACAATCGAAATGCGAGGTGCAAATTTTCTGTTGAGAATCAAACTCAAGACATTAATAAAGTAAATATGTTTTTTTTTTTTTTTTTTTTCAATAAATCAGTTTTTCATTTATTTTTAAACATATACCTACAATAACTTCTCTCTATGCTATGGCTGATTTTACACGCTTTATCTGTGTTGACTAATGAGGGGTTCAGTTTATGTAGCTTTTTAATTAAATCAAATTGACATAATAATCAATTCCTTTGCATTAGTATAAACAACAACAAATGGTGTATACTCAACAAACTAAACCAACCGAGTTGAACTGTAACAACGGAGTTATTTAGAGAGATTTCGCATCCTTCCCATCAATAATCCCTTATACCCAAACCATGTCGATATAGACGCCATGTTCTTTTATCATGTTTTTAGATTTAGTGTAAAGCGTGCGAAAAACCAAAATACGATAACCCAAGCAAACCTAGCGGACGCTCAAGAATCATACCTTTTATTGTTCAGTTATTGTCCCCGAAATCGAAGGGAGGATAACAGGAAAAAGCTAGTCGTTTCGAGAACGGAACCCTATCTGTTGGTGTAAACTTCTCCCTGGACGAAAATCGAACCCGCGACCTAGCGCTAACAAGCAGACGCGCAATCTCCAAGCTATGTAATTCACATACATGGGCCAAACCTGAGATTTATCGTTCAATTTTCGGGATTTTTTTTTTATTTAGGATATTATTTTTTTTTAAAAAAAGAGGTTTGACAGAAGGAACTGTAACTGCTATGGTCTTATCGTCCCGAAATCGAAGAGAGAAGGAAGACAGGATAGGAGAAAGCCAGCCGTTCCGAGAACGAACATTATCCCCTCAGGATAAAATCCGCCCCGGGCGGGAATCGAACCCGCGGGCTAGCGCTTACAAGGCAGACGCACTACCAACTAAGCTAGCTAGGCTGGCTATTTCGGGATTTGTTGGTCAATTGATTCCTATACGCTGTTTGTAGGTACCTTTGTGTTTGATGAGTATTTCACCGCCGTTTTTATTTCGTAGCAATGAAACAACTGCTACATTATACGCATGTGGTCTGTGTCGTAGCATGTCCCTTTCCTAGTATGTCCCTCATCAGATGGGCGAGAAGAGACACAATAGTTCCCATTTAGGTGTTGAGTCAACACGAGAACACCAGAAAGTTACCCGTTGAAATATTTGACTTGGAAAAACGAGTTCAAATTTTCGTCGAGGGTGGGATTCGAACCCGGGACCTTCTGCATGGCAAGCAAGCGCGTTACCACTGGACCAACCGTACCTTACCTGTACAGTAGAACCTCGATTATTTGAACTCCAAAATCGGTATTATTTTCTAGCTTTCAAAGGATTCGATAGGGTATTTATTCCCTATTTTGTTCTTTTGTACCTAAATTTTGCCTTTTTTCCATTGTCTTATACGGAACTTCCATTGTCTTATACGGAAAGGTTATTTCAACTTTCAATTCATTTTTCCCCCCAGAGGTACGAAGCTTATGAGTCTCCCCTATTGTGTGAAAGGTATGGACGTGTCGCTCTCAGGTATCCTGTCCTATATTGAGTCCAGAGCGCCTGTATGGCTAGAACAAGACGAGTGCACACCAGAAGACCTTTGCTTCTCGCTGCAGGGGCCTTTCTGTTTACCAGGATAGCGTTTTGACCACTGAGGCAGGTGTTTAAGTAAAGCTTTTACAAACTTCCACTTCGATGACAGCAGGGAATTTTAAATGAAATTGATTTACCTCCGGTGCTTTGCAAGCCTGGAAATCCGCCTTACAACAGAGAACTCTGGCGCTGTCTGTGTCTACTCTGAGTCCATAATAATCACAGAGGTCGCCTTTCTGTTTACCAGGATAGCGTTTTGACTACTACGCCACTCAGGCAGGTGTTTAAGCAAAGCTTTTACAAACCTCCACTTCGATGACAGCAGGGAATTTTAAATGAAATTGATTTACCTCTGGTGCTTTGCAAGCCTGGAAATCCGCCTTACAACAGAGAACTCTGGCGCTGTCTGTGTCTACTCTGAGTCCATAATAATCACAGAGGTATTGAGCTTCTGCCTCCGTGCTTAACATCAGTGATTTCTTGATATAGGATAGGGGCAGGCAGTTGTTCTTACAGCTGAACCCAGAGTTGATGATTTGCATGCACTTTCTGTGGGGAAAAGGGAAACAAAGTGGTGTAAACCGTATGTATTATGCTGTAAAACCCATAAAATACACGAGATCTCAATTAGACTGTTAGGGTAAAGGGACTTTAGTTGTTCTTACAGCTGAACCCAGAGTTGATGATTTGCATGCACTTTCTGTGGGAAAAAGGGAAACAAAGTGGTGTAAACCTTATGTATTATGCTGTAAAACCCATAAAATACACGAGATCTCAATTAGACTGTTAGGGTAAAGGGACTTTTTAGTCTCATTGGAGCCATCTAGCCCGTTACATAAACACACCGTGAAGGGCATATTATGGCTCAAGTATTATTGAAATAAGATCTTACCAGATCCATTGGGTCCAATAACAGCAGTAAACTTCTTCAAAGGTCCTATGGAGAATTTCCCCTTGTAGGATTTGAAGTTGTCCACTTCAATGTATTGAAGGATGGGTGACATTTTTCTGGTTGTCACAAACACTGGGGTGGTGGAGTTCAGTCCTTTCGCATTGGAACAGAAACTTTTGTTGGTCAATTGATTCCTATACCCTGTTTGTAGGTACCTTTGTGTTTGATGAGTATTTTACCGCCGTTTTTATTTCGTAGCAATGAAACAACTGCTACATCAGACGCTTCTGGCCTATGTATCGTAGCATGCCCATCCCGTAGTATGCCTCTTGTCAGATGGGCGAGGAGAGACACAATACTTCCCATTTAGGTGTTGAGTCAATACGAGAACACCAGAAAGTTACCCGTTGAAATATTTGGCTTGGAAAAACGAGTTCAAATTTTCGTCGACGGTGGGATTCGAACCCGGGACCTTCTGCATGGCAAGCAAGCGCGTTACCACTGGACCAACCATATACCTAGTTACCCTCAAAATCTTTAAAATTAACCTCCAAAGGAGACTTCAAAAATACCATGGTTCGGCAGCTGTTTAGGGCCAAATTTCACAGGAGTTTCCTTGCCTACTGGAAGGCGGTCGAAATAGCGCTAACCGCCAATCTTCTTCTTCCTAGTCTTTTCCTACTTAGATAGGGTCGGTGCGGCGTTTCTTGTCAGTCCCTTCCAGGCAGTCCTATTGTGTACCTCATGCCCTGTTAATTTTTTCTCACTCAAGTCTTGATTCACACAATCCTTCCACCTTTTCTTCGGCCTCCCTCGCCCTTTTCTCCCCCTCACTTCCATTCTCTCAACTCTTTTCTTTCTCCTATGTCTCTTCTTTCAACATGACCATACCACTGTTAATACTGGGTGGACTCCAATTGCTTCCAGTCTGAAATTTAGAGGCGTAAGGAAAATTGCTCCCATAGTAATACTACCTTTCTATACGAGGTTTTACTTACCTGTTCATGGAGCTGGCATAGAACAATATACAGTGTTCTAGTATAGTCATGAAAGTGGAGGGGTCTATTTGCTGAATACTCGCATCTTGTCGTACACATCTCAGCCGATCAGATATGAACCCATGCACCTCACACCAGGGGACCCGGGTACTTCTGATCACCCTGTAGAATAGAGAATAGAATAGAATCAAAACTAGAGAGTGACTTAAACAGAAATTTTGGCGAATTTTTTTTTCGTGGGGATGTTTTTTTTTAGAGGTTTGATAGAGGGAACTGTAATTGCCAAGGACTTATCGTCCCGAAATCGAAGAGAGAAGGAAGACAGGATAGGAGAAATTCAGCTGTTCCGAGAACGAACCTTATCCGTTCAGGATAAAATCCGCCCCGTGCGGAAATGGAACCAGAAAAATAGCGCTTACAAGAAATCATCAAGGATTATATTTTTTTTGGGAAAAAATAGATGTTTTACAGATGGAAAAAATCTTACCTGGTCAGCAAATGCTGCACAGTGGTAATCAGCACAGGGGCAGGTCTCAAGTTATGAGGGGCGGTCATTTCTACCCCGGCTGCTGATCTATGGTAGCATTTTACCATGAGGCTAGGATTTGCCCGGTATTGGGGTTTACCAGAGCCGTGAGCTCTGGAAAGGGCACCCCGAGGCCCCTGGGGTCTAGCGCGCATGGCACCACGCATGCGCGGTGCACTTCGGTAGATATCTTCCTCACTGACCTCCAGCGGATGTATTAGGTTCTCCAGGAATTCTAACGTAGAGGAATTCTCTTCCTGTAACACAGAATAGAAAAGTAGACATTTAAGAACGTGATTAAAAAAAAAAAAAGGTTTGATAGAGGGAACTGTAGCTGCTAAGGTCTTATTGTTCCGAAATAGAAGAGAGGATAGGAGAAAGCCAGCCTTTCCCAGATCGAACATTATCCGTTCGGGATGAAATCCGCCCGCGGCGGGAATCGAACCCGCGGCCTAACTTAAGAACATGAAAAACAGCATATTTGACTCTGGTTTTCATGGCGTAATTTTGCAATCCCCAACGTGAAAAACCAGCACATTTGACTTTGGTACCAACGGATTCCGAAAACTAAGCAACGTAGAATATGGTTGTTTTAAGGATGGGTGACTGTCAGGTTAGTTTAAATCAGGTTTAATCAGTTAGTAGGTACCCTCTAGGAAAATAATAACAGACTCTTGAGTGGAAGGTAACCACTAGGCGAGGTTAAAGCCGGAGGC
This sequence comes from Diaphorina citri, assembly GCF_000475195.1. Classification (NCBI taxonomy): domain Eukaryota; kingdom Metazoa; phylum Arthropoda; class Insecta; order Hemiptera; family Psyllidae; genus Diaphorina; species Diaphorina citri. The sequence goes on from NW_007377459.1 coordinate 478,975, forward strand.
GTTCTCTACCACCTAACCCTTAGAGCTCCATTATTATGTGGTCAAATTCTCAAGTCGTTTATGTTTTAGTTTGATAACTATGCAGCTAAATAGGGAGCGCGCAGCGCGACCGTATTTTTTATTATTTTCTACAAGTTCGGCCATGCCTTTTCTACAAGTTTGGCCATGCCTCGGGATGAACTAGCCGGGATTCCGAAGCGAAGCGACGGAATTCAGCTAGTAATCTCATAAAATCTGTTGTCTAAAACCGTTTTCTGTATTTGTTCTCAGGTATCGTACAGATGAAGTGTTCATATCATGGCGAAAATGAATGTATATACCGAGTGTGTTAAGAAAGTCGACAGATGAGATGTGAAACTCATGTCATCGAAGTGACACATGAATGAAATTTATAGCAGCTCTCTCCTCTAATCTAAATTATGCAGTTTATCCATTCCTTTGCATTAGTAAACAACGACGTACAACAATGACTTCGCTTTATACGGAATGTGAGTTCTAGGTACAATTGAAATATCTTGATAATTCGAACCTTTCGATAATTGAAAATGTACAAGGTGTCCAAAAAATAGACTGACTTATTTTCACCACTCAAGAGTTTTTCCTACATAATTTTACTTACTGCAGTTTAAAAAAGGTACCAAAGGTAGCTATTATAATATTTATAATTAGATAATTATTACTAGTTGGACAGTCAACAACGCCCGGTGGCCCTATACAGGAATCAACTGTTCTGGGTGAGATTCAAATCCGTCAGTTGTTCTATCAACAGATCAGTTTCCAGGAATTCTATAGGTTCTCCTTTTCACGTCTGTAATTAGGAAAGATGATAGAGTTGGGCAGTTGGGAGAGGGAAGAAAACGGGAGTTTTAGTTGTTTCAAGCACTTGCTTATGTAATTAAAACAGAAGTAAATAGAGACTCCTCAGCTCTAACCTTCATGGAGCCAGTATATACTAGTAGCATGAGATTTCCCAGATGGTCACCCATCAACCATGAAGTCGGAATATTTCGACATTATAAGATTGACTTGACGTGTACCTAATACAAAATAGTCAACTAAGGAGAAAGAGCATAAAACTTACAATGCTCTTTCGCCAGCTGGACACATTTCCATGCAGGTTCCTCGGACGAAGCTTCCCAAAGGTACTTCCTCAGAAGTAAAATTTTCCAAAGAATTGCTCATAGCTCTCTCACTAGAATAATCCTAGGTACGGAGAATTTTCTTTTAGAGTGATTGGATTGAAAAGGGTGAAATCCTCTGTGTCTCCTTGTATTGATCATAGAATTAGTCCGTAGTCAGTGGTTAATGGTTTACGAATGATGACAGCAACCTGAAATCAAAAGAATCCTCAATTGAATACTTGAAAATTTTCTTATAAAATTAATTATACATAATCATTTTCAGGTACCTAATTACCTACTTACTAGGTAGGTACTTCTCAAGGTTTCAAGGTAAAACAAACCTAGGTTATAATCCCGGAGCATGATGAGTATACCTGCAGCAAGATGAGTATATTGAGTATACCCGCAGGCAATACCATGTGACACGACTCTAGATAATATGTGAGACAGGTATACCGATTCAAGATGCCTTAGACAGGTATAGAGGGGGCCGGGGGGAAGATACCTTATATGAGACAGGTATACCTACAGAGAGGGGGGCCGGGGGGATATTACCGTTTTAACCTTATAACTTCTGGTCGAACTTGTACAAGGTTAGGCCAGGTATGCGGAATAATAGATAACATAATCGGGCATGTGATAACGCCAGGCCAAGGAACTGTAGACTGGTTTTCAGAACCGAAATGACCAAGTAGGTAGGTAAACTTCATGTGTAAACGGTTAACCGAATGGTTACGCCATGCAGAAGGTCTCTAGGTAATCTTCCTGTGTAAACGGTTAACCGAATGGTTACGCCATGCAGAAGGTCACGGGTTCGATTCTATGATCACTCCGGCAGACCTAATCCAGGGAGTGAGCTTTCTATAAGATCGAAAGCCAGTTCAACCTTCCTCGGGTACCTCTAGTGACTATTTTCACGGTTGACAAAAATTGTATACCTACCTACTTGTATTTCGATTGATTGATGGATTGATACGTTTAACGAGCCATTTAATGGCCTGATTTTTAGCTCAATTGACTTGTATTTCGATAGCAAATATTTGAACGGGTTATTTTTTGGTGATGCTCTTGTGTTAATCTAATTGGGAACTTTTGTGTCTCTTCTCGTCCTGATGAAGAATGAAGGGCACACTACGGGCATAAAAATCCAGAGATAGAGATGTATACTAACAACTTCTTCTTCTTCTTCTTTTTCTTTTTCTTCGCCTTTTCCCGTGTACAGACGGGGTCGGCGTTTTTCGTCAACCTCTCAATCAGCCCTAAGTAGTGTGATTGCTTTGGACTGACATTAGGTTTTGGCTACAAATTTTAAGAGTGGACGCCCTTCGCATTCAACCTTTTGCTATTTCTTTAGACACTCACAACTAACAAACTGAAAATGGCACTCACAGTTTGTTGCTATTTTTCCTACTGAAAATTGCATCTGGGTATTCTGTTTGACGTTACCCAGAACGACTTGGAGTCCTACTCGAACTCAACTCTTGTTCTCGACGCTTCCATAAAGTGCTTCTTACGTTGTCAGGAATGGCAACGGTTCACGATTCCTATATTACTATTCCTGCATATAAACAACAACAAATGGTGTACTCAACAACTAAACAACCGAGTGAACTGTAACAACGGAGTTATTAGAGAGATTTCGCATCCTTCCCATAATAATCCCTATACCCAAACCCATGTCGATATAGACGCCATGTTCTTTTATCATGTTTTTAGATTTAGTAAAGCGTGCGAAAACCAAAATACGATAACCCAAGCAAACCTAGCGGACGCTCAAGTAATCATACCTTTTATTTGTTCAGTTATTGTCCCGAAATCGAAGGGAGGAGTACAGGAAAAAGCTAGTCGTTTCGAGAACGAACCCTATCTGTTTAGGGTAAACTTCTCCCTGGACGAAAATCGAACCCGCGACCTAGCGCTAACAAGCAGACGCGCAATCTCCAAGCTATGTAATTACATACATGGGCAAACCTGAGATTTATCGTTCAATTTCGGGATTTTTTTTATTAGGTATTATTTTTTTTAAAAAAAGAGGTTTGACAGAAGGAACTGTAACTGCTATGGTCTTATCGTCCCGAAATCGAAGAGAGAAGGAAGACAGGATAGGAGAAACGGTTAATGCCTGGGGCATTTTCTACCAAGGCTCGCAGATATTAGCCGCAGAAAACCACAGAGGTCGTTGAAACTTCTCTCCATGGCTCATCCCATTAAAATTATGCCGCAATTAGTACTTTAAACCACGTTATGCACAGATCCATGCTATTAAAACTTGAGTATGAATGTATGGAATCTTTCTGGCATTGAAAATTTAATCAAGTAATTTTCTCTGTGTAGCAAGCATAATCCAAACTGAGGTGGAAAAGATAAAGTTGAAGAAGACTTTTGAGAGAAGGGGTGAAGGGAGGAGGTACTGGATAGGATGGTATGGAGGAGTAGGATAAAAGACCGTAAGATCGACCCCAAATGAAATTCGGAAAGGACTAAGTGAGTATAATCAGTAATCTGAGTAGCCGACTGGGTACCTAGGTATCAGGCTTGCACGCCGGAGTTCCCGGGTTCGATTCTCGGCGGGGTCGAAGTTTTTTACCACAGTACCTAATTCGATTTGATTGATTGAATAATTCGATTGTCATCCATTTGGGTAAACTTTAAGTTTAGGGGGCTGAAATAAATTGATGCAGAAATGTAGATGAAATGTCATGACTCCGCTGGGATTCGAACCCACTCCCTCCCGATGGGAAAGAACTCTTGGTTACTTACTTTCTGAACAAGGCGAGATGTAGGGCGGAAAAGACCGTGGCAGCTACACAAGGGATGTTAGGTAGGGTACGAAATACTAGGGTATAGTTGTGCATGGAGTAGTGAAGACATAACTCTAGAGTGGACTGGATAGGGGTGTATCTGAAAGAATGATAATAATAGAATACCTTGTTTTTTTTTACCCCGATTTTTAACTGCTAAGGTCTTGTCGTCCCGAAATCAAAGAGAGAAGGAAGACAGGATAGGAGAAAGCCAGCCGTTCCGAGAACGAGCATCATCCTTTCAGGATGATCCGCCCCGGGCGGGAATCAAACTTGCGGCCCAGAGGTAACCAGGCTGGCTGCCTTCCACTTTTAATCAGGGTTAAATGGTAAGCGATTGCTGTAGGTAATCATTTCACCCTTTCTTTGTAACTTCTTGAATTATATGGCTTTCTCTTATCCGGTCCTCCTTCTCTCTTCATTTCCGGAGCGGTAAGACCTTAGCATTAACAGTTCCCTATATCAAACCTCTTCAAAAATAGTCTAAATCTAAATCAATATATCTACAGGGTGGTTAAAGCATATTTATTCTCAGTAGGTATACAGGATGTATCATAAGTCATAACCTACCTCTGTAAGGATAAAGCCCGATGTAATATGTCGTATTGATCAATATTAACTATCAAATGAACACATTCCACTTGTAATCTAGAGGAAGTCATTTTCGTATACAGGGTGTCCCAGAATTCATCATAGAGGGAGGTACACTGGTGTAGAGTTTCCTCGAGTTGTTTTCGGTTCAGATATTTGTCTATACAGGGGGGTCGAGTGTTCTTGTGCTCGTTACATGGCCTGGAAAATTCAATTGGAAGGATACAGATTAAATATACCTAGTTATCCTCAAAATATTTAAAATTAACCTCCAAAGGAGACTTCGAAAATACCATGGTTCGGCAGCTGTTTAGGGCCAAATTTCACAGGAGTTTCCTTGCCTACTGGAAGGCGGTCGAAATAGCGCTAACCGCCAATCTTCTTCTTCCTAGTCTTTTCCTACTTAGATAGGGTCGGTGCGGCGTTTCTTGTCAGTCCCTTCCAGGCAGTCCTATTGTGTACCTCATGCCCTGTTAATTTTTTCTCACTCAAGTCTTGATTCACACAATCCTTCCACCTTTTCTTCGGCCTCCCTCGCCCTTTTCTCCCCCTCACTTCCATTCTCTCAACTCTTTTCTTTGGAGTTTGAAACCGGCCGAAGTACCAGACTAGAGGATACTTTCTGTACACAAAGGTAAATAATAAGAAATAATAATAATTTGCGTGAATCAAGATTTGAGTGATGAAAATTTAACAGGACATGAGGTACACAATAGGGCTGCCTGGAAGAAATTGACAAGAATTCAAATAGGTAGGAAGAAGAAGAAAAATAGGTAATAATAGTGTTTATAATACGTTGTTTACTGGGCTTGAAGGGGAGCACGCCTTCCTTGTATGCGCAAGGTATTCCCTCGATTCTCGCCCGGAGCGAGCTTTATCTTAACCAATGAGGTTCGTAATCTGAACGGTTGGCTTTCTCCTATCCTGTCCTTACCTCTCTGATTTCAGGACGAGAAAACCTTCGTTGTTATAGTTTCCTCTATGAAATCTCTTGAAATAAATAAATTAATATTGCTCTTTACTGTGAATACTGCAATAGAAATAAGCTCATAAAATCTGTTGTCTAAAACCGTTTTCTGTATTTGTTCTCAGGTATCGTACAGATGAAGTGTTCATATCATGGCGAAAATGAATTAGCACGTGAACCGAAGAATCCGAAGATTCCGTTAGCTGCCAGGAAGTGTTATCGTGTTTCGGTGAAGACATAAAATTAGGATTTCCGATAATTCTACCAGAATTCGTGCGGTAAAATCTTCCAATTTTGACCAAGCAATTAGATGTTTATCGTTTTATCGTTTATTTTTAGTCAACTAAATTTGTATCCGCAGAAGTACGGTTTTTACTACACATTTTTTAAGTCTGTTTAAAGTGATTTTTCAGTTTTCATAGTTTTTTACTAGGCCCTCAAAATAAACAAAACATCGTAGACTGCTGGTCCTTAACCTTTGGTGATTTAAGATCAGATAATAAACAAATTTTGGTCCACAAGAGAGTTCTAGTAAACATAATTGAATTTGAATCACGTATAACAAGTAGCCCTTAGAAGTTATAAGGAAAGTAAAAATTAATAAAGTACCTACCTAAAAGTAGGTAGCTATTCTATACCGAATAAGTGTCCTAATTCATTTCGGTTCCTGACCTGTTGACCAAATCATAATAGAGTTTCGAGTGTTAATAATCGAGACATTCTAATTTCTTACTTTTTAGTGATCTCCGGAAGTTAACCCCGTTTTTTTGGAATTTTGGTGTTCCAATCAAGACAGTTTGGAGTATCCACTTAGGAACGGGATCGATGGTGTGACAGTCACCCATCCGAAAGGTCAACCATACCGGCAATTTTTAACCTTGGTGGACTTATGAGGTGAGTGGAAGTATACTAATAACTAGTTGTGTATTGAATAGGTTCTTTACCTTTACGTACGAGTATAGTGTCTGGGTTCTTTACTTAGATAGTAGGTATACACACAGCTGTTGGGTATATTATATGAGTGTATACCTATATATACTGGTGGTACTTGGGCAAATAGGTTAATAGGCACCTGAGCTGGTACCTACTGTCTGCTGGTACCCACTGGTTCATGGTAATGTCTTGTTTAAATGAAATGAATTTATGACACTTGAATGTCAATGTTGTCGACATTGCGTACCTATTGTGTTTGTTAGAATAAGTGAATGGCCTTATGAATTTACATGGTTTATCCTGCTGGGATAGGACTGAAAAGTCCCTTTACCCCAGCAGTCTAAACAAGGTCTCGTGTATTTTATAGGTTTAAGAACAAAATACATAATGGTACATCAAAAGACCTTGCTTAATTATAAAAGTAGGTAGGTATACTTCGATATAGATAATGATAAACACTCCTGGATCTGGAAGGTGCATTTACCCGGAGTTTTAGTAGCAGTTAAACTGATCAGATAAAATGACAAAACCGTAAACTAATACAGCAACCAATCACACTTCGTCAGATCAGAATTATGTGTCATGCAATTCTAGGAAAAAGTCAGGGAGAGAGTTTGGAACGGTAAAATATTACAGGTAATAGGTACCTCGGTATTTACCTAGAAATCCCCCAGTGGCAGAAATAGTTGAAACTCGAAGTTCCGTGCAGTCAATAATAAAAGTTAATGACAGTCTGTCAATGTAAAACAGTGATAATAATATTGATATCAATGTTCTCACACGATTCCGTGCTGAGGAATCAATAATGAACTTAATAACATTGATAGCAACAGATAACATTGTAGAAAATGATACCTGACTTGCCATAACACCTCTTGTTAACATATCCAATACCTAGAGAGACAATCTGAATTAAGAAGGAAAGAACAAGATTAAATCTCTATTTTAAAACATGTATGTATGATAAACATCATCAGTTTACAAAGAACTACAAGAGCTGTAAGCTGGGTCTATACCATCAGATGAGGGACATATGTACCTACTATGGAATGGACATGCTACGACACAGACCACAGAAATCGGTTCATTCATTGCTTCGAGAGAACAACAACAATAAAACCAAACCATCAAACCACTTACTGAAAGTATGCCTTTCAAAACTTTGAATAAATACACTTAGTACGTACCTGTTGGTAGATTAAGTTTATACATAATGTAGGTAGGTACGTTTATACATAGGTTTAGGTAGACATAAGTTCATACATAGGTATATAATTGCTCCTATATACCTTCTCTCATGGTGGCTAATATGACGACAAGAGTAAAACCTTAACTCTTCACATAACGGAAATACCTCTTATGAAATTACGAAGTCTTCAACACGCTCACTTCCCTCCTTTCTTGAGAATTAGACTCGAAGAAACGTGGATTAAGCAGTAGTCCAGGAAAAGAAGACTTTTTGCCGGGCAGAAATACTTAGTGTAGTCTAAGTTTTTTGCCCAAGAGTTAGGGGATAGTGTCCTGAATAAGGGGTCCCAAAGGATTATCTTTTATCGAAGGATAAAAGTCCCAATCTTTGCCGCCAGCGGAACTAGAAGGGCGTAAGTGACATTTTTCGAAGTTTTTATTTTTTGCAACTACATAGGTATATCGATTTTCGGACCTGATCAGGTGTACCTGTCAGGTATGCCTGATATTGAGTGACTGGCCTTATTAGGTGTTCCTACGAATGGGATCTAAAACATGCCCTGATGAACTGATCATCTGGAGAAATTTAATTACTAATGCAATTTTAATGAGGGGGTAATTATGCGTATCCACTATGACGAACACATGATACATCCACTAACCAATATTCCTGGTACTTCTACTATATTATCTACTATCCTTATAATACTCTCACTACTATTATCACAAACTACTACTTAGATCAGTGGTTCCTAAACTTTTTTGAACCACACCCCCTCTATTAAAATGAAAGCCTTACCCCCAATTTATTGCAAATTTTGTTTTTTAATCACGCGTTTGCGAACATCGGTACTTCGGACGTTATTCTTCCTTTCGGACTCTAAGCATACTCAGAGGTCTTCTTTTTCTTCACTTTTTCCCCTGTACAGACGGAGTCATCGTTTTTCGTCAGCCTCTCAATCAGCCCTAACTGCGGGGTGATTGCTTTGGACTGACATTTGGTTCTGGCTACTCTGAGCATACTCAGATGTATCCCACAGAAAAAATTACAAAACCAGCAACGAAAATCTGCACCGATTTCGTCCCACTATTTCCTCAACACCCGGTCCGAAGTTCGAACTATTTACAGCTTTCATTTTGATTGGAGTGTTATCTTTTTCCTTTTCATTGTTAACTTCCACTCTCGGTCTATTATGTAGAACTGAGTTGGTATGACCAGCATAATCAGACGGTACTGAAAGATACAACTTGAGATACTTGGTAAAGCGTCCTTTAGACGATCAAACATGTTTGCCAAGCAACCACCCATCCAAGTACTATCTACTCTCAACGTTGCTTAACTTCAATGATCGGAAGAGAACTGGTGTATTTAACGTGATACAAATGAACCTTGATCAAGGAGCTAAGCTTGCCAATAATTTTGATCATGTACGGCTGAGAGTGACGTGATTGTCAAGGCAATTCCACTAGCACATCAAGCTTTTCAGAGGTTTGATAAAGGTTTGTCTATACAGGGGGGTCGAGTGTTCTTGTGCTCGTTACATGGCCTGGAAAATTCAATTGGAAAGATACAGATTAAATATACCTAGCTTTTTAGTGATCTCCGGAAGTTAACCCCGTTTTTTTGGAATTTTGGTGTTCCAATCAAGACAGTTTGGAGTATCCACTTAGGAACGGGATCGATGGTGTGACAGTCACCCATCCGAAAGGTCAACCATACCGGCAATTTTTAACCTTGGTGGACTTATGAGGTGAGTGGAAGTATACTAATAACTAGTTGTGTATTGAATAGGTTCTTTACCTTTACGTACGAGTATAGTGTCTGGGTTCTTTACTTAGATAGTAGGTATACACACAGCTGTTGGGTATATTATATGAGTGTATACCTATATATACTGGTGGTACTTGGGCAAATAGGTTAATAGGCACCTGAGCTGGTACCTACTGTCTGCTGGTACCCACTGGTTCATGGTAATGTCTTGTTTAAATGAAATGAATTTATGACACTTGAATGTCAATGTTGTCGACATTGCGTACCTATTGTGTTTGTTAGAATAAGTGAATGGCCTTATGAATTTACATGGTTTATCCTGCTGGGATAGGACTGAAAAGTCCCTTTACCCCAGCAGTCTAAACAAGGTCTCGTGTATTTTATAGGTTTAAGAACAAAATACATAATGGTACATCAAAAGACCTTGCTTAATTATAAAAGTAGGTAGGTATACTTCGATATAGATAATGATAAACACTCCTGGATCTGGAAGGTGCATTTACCCGGAGTTTTAGTAGCAGTTAAACTGATCAGATAAAATGACAAAACCGTAAACTAATACAGCAACCAATCACACTTCGTCAGATCAGAATTATGTGTCATGCAATTCTAGGAAAAAGTCAGGGAGAGAGTTTGGAACGGTAAAATATTACAGGTAATAGGTACCTCGGTATTTACCTAGAAATCCCCCAGTGGCAGAAATAGTTGAAACTCGAAGTTCCGTGCAGTCAATAATAAAAGTTAATGACAGTCTGTCAATGTAAAACAGTGATAATAATATTGATATCAATGTTCTCACACGATTCCGTGCTGAGGAATCAATAATGAACTTAATAACATTGATAGCAACAGATAACATTGTAGAAAATGATACCTGACTTGCCATAACACCTCTTGTTAACATATCCAATACCTAGAGAGACAATCTGAATTAAGAAGGAAAGAACAAGATTAAATCTCTATTTTAAAACATGTATGTATGATAAACATCATCAGTTTACAAAGAACTACAAGAGCTGTAAGCTGGGTCTATACCATCAGATGAGGGACATATGTACCTACTATGGAATGGACATGCTACGACACAGACCACAGAAATCGGTTCATTCATTGCTTCGAGAGAACAACAACAATAAAACCAAACCATCAAACCACTTACTGAAAGTATGCCTTTCAAAACTTTGAATAAATACACTTAGTACGTACCTGTTGGTAGATTAAGTTTATACATAATGTAGGTAGGTACGTTTATACATAGGTTTAGGTAGACATAAGTTCATACATAGGTATATAATTGCTCCTATATACCTTCTCTCATGGTGGCTAATATGACGACAAGAGTAAAACCTTAACTCTTCACATAACGGAAATACCTCTTATGAAATTACGAAGTCTTCAACACGCTCACTTCCCTCCTTTCTTGAGAATTAGACTCGAAGAAACGTGGATTAAGCAGTAGTCCAGGAAAAGAAGACTTTTGGCCGGGCAGAAATAGTGTAGTCTAAATTTTTTGCCCAAGAGTTAGGGGATAGTGTCCTGAATAAGGGGTCCCAAAGGATTATCTTTTATCGAAGGATAAAAGTCCCAATCTTTGCCGCCAGCGGAACTAGAAGGGCGTAAGTGACATTTTTCGTAAGTTTTTATTTTTTGCAACTACATATATCGATTTTCGGACCTGATCAGGTGTACCTGTCAGGTATGCCTGATATTGAGTGACTGGCCTTATAGGTGTTCCTACGAATGGGATCTAAAACATGCCCTGATGAACTGATCATCTGGAGAAATTTAATTACTAATGCAATTTTAATGAGGAGGTAATTATGCGTATCCACTATGACGAACACATGATACATCCACTAACCAATATTCCTGGTACTTCTACTATTATCTACTATCCGTATATCCTTATAATACTCTCACTACTATTATCACAAACTACTAGATCAGTGGTTCCTAAACTTTTTTGAACCACGCCCCCTTTATAAGCAGAAAGCCTTTCCCCAATAATTTTGTCACGCGTTTGCGGACATCGGTACCTCGGACGTTCTATTTTCCTTTCGGACTCTAAGCATACTCAGAGGTCTTCTTTTTCTTCACTTTTTCCCCTGTATAGACGGAATCATCGTTTTTCGTCAGCCTCTCAATCAGCCCTAACTAGGGTGATTGCTTTGGGCTGACATTTGGTTCTGGCTACTCTGAGCATACTCAGATGTATCCCACAGAAACAATTACAAAACCAGCAACGAAAATCTGCACCGATTTCGTCCCACTATTTCCTCAACACCCGGTCCGAAGTTCGAACTATTTACAGCTTTCATTTTGATTGGAGTGTTATCTTTTTCCTTTTCATTGTTAACTTCCACTCTCGGTCTATAGAACTGAGTTGGTATGACCAGCATAATCAGACGGTACTGAAAGATACAACTTGAGATACTTCGTAAAGCGTCCTTTAGACGATTAAACATGTTTGTCAAGCAACCACCCATCCAAGTACTATCTACGCTCAACGTTGCTTAACTTCAATGAACGGAAGAGAACTGGTGTATTTAACGTGATACAAATGAACCTTGATCAAGCAGCTAAGCTTGTCAATAATTTTGATCATGTACGGCTGAGAGTGACGTGATTGTCAAGGCAATTCCACTAGCACATCAAGCTTTTCAGAGGTTTCAAACATGTTTGCAAAGCAACCACCCATCCAAGTACTATCTACGCTCAACGTTGCTTAACTTCAATGATCGGAAGAGAACTGGTGTATTAACGTAATACAAATGAACCTTGATCAAGCAGCTTGTCAATAATTTTGATCATGTACGGCTGAGAGTGACGTGATTGTCAAGGCAATTCCACTAGCACATCAAGCTTTTCAGAGGTTTGATAAAGGGAACTGTAACTGCTAACGGTAATCGTTCCGAAAGCGAAGAGGGAATCAAGATAGGATAGGAGAAAGCCAGCCGAGCCGGCCTAACCTTCAAGCTAACTATCTCAGCTCATATTGATCTGTTTAGGATAAAATCTGCCTCGGGATGGAAACGAACCCACGACCTAGCACTTACAACACAGATGAGCTACCCTTATAGCTAACTAGGCTGGCGTTTATCAAGCTTGACGTTATTGAGACTTTTTCTTAACTATCTCAGCTCATATCTATCTGTTTAGGATAAAATCTGCCCCGGGATGGAAACGAACCCGCGACCTAGCACTTACAACACAGATGAGCTACCCTTATAGCTAACTAGGCTGGCGTTTATCAAGCTTGACGTTATTGAGACTTTTTCTTTTTAAGGCAAAGCTGTAGGTGTAATCTTGTCACCGAGAAAAAAATATGAAAAGCCTGACAAGCATGCTTACTCGTCTAAGGGCCACTTTACAGATAGGAGAATACCTACATAGGTACTTTTTTACTAGAAGTAAGTAGGTACTATTCGTATACTAACCTACACCATTAGAATCTAGAAGATACAAATAGTATAAATAATAATGCATTTAGGTATTATCTTTCCGACATTGACTCTGTAGGTATACCGTGTGAACAGGGCCGGCTTTGCCGGGCAGAAATACTTAGTGTAGTCTAAGTTTTTTGCCCAAGAGTTAGGGGATAGTGTCCTGAATAAGGGGTCCCAAAGGATTATCTTTTATCAAAGGATAAAAGTCCCAATCTTTGCCGCCAGCGGAACTAGAAGGGCGTAAGTGACATTTTTCGAAGTTTTTATTTTTTGCAACTACATAGGTATATCGATTTTCGGACCTGATCAGGTGTACCTGTCAGGTATGCCTGATATTGAGTGACTGGCCTTATTAGGTGTTCCTACGAATGGGATCTAAAACATGCCCTGATGAACTGATCATCTGGAGAAATTTAATTACTAATGCAATTTTAATGAGGGTTGGAGCCATACTTTAAGTTAATCACAGATTAAATTTGTAACAATAGATCTAAAAAGTTATACTCCTCGTAAGAGAGGGAACCACCAGACATAGAATAGCCAGCCTAGTTAGCTTGGACGGTACCGTATCTGCCTTGTAAGCGCTAGGTCGCGGGTTCAATTCCCGTCTGGGCCGGATTTTATACCTACTAAACAGGTGAGTTTCGTTCTTGGAACGGCTGGCTTTATTCTATCCTGTTTTCTCTATTTGCTTTTGGGACGATAAGACCTTAGCAGTTACAGTTTTGCAGTGCAATAGTCCTAAATGAAAATGGACGCGGCACACAAGGGATCAGGAAGAGACCGCCTTAACATAATAATAATATCGGGCATGTGATAACGCCAGGCCAAGGAACTGTAGACTGGTTTTCAGAACCGAAATGACCAAGTAGGTAGGTAAACTTCATGTGTAAACGGTTAACCGAATGGTTACGCCATGCAGAAGGTCTCGGGTTCTATGACCACTCTGGTAGACCAAATCCGGGGAATGATCTTTCTTTAAGATCGAAAGCCAGTACCTCTAGTGACTATTTTCACGGTTAACAAAAAATTACATACCGACCTACTTTTATTTCGATTGATTGATACGTTTAACGAGCCATTTAATGGCTTGATTTTTAGCTCAATTGACTTGTATTTCGATAGCAAATATTTGAACGGGTTATTTTCTGGTGGCGCTCTTGTGTTAATCTAAATGGGAACTTTTGTGTCTCTTCTCGTCCTGATGAAGAATGAAGGGCGCACTACGGGGATAAAAATCCAGAGATAGAGATGTATACTAACAACTTCTTTTTCTTCTTCTTCTTCTTCTTCTTCTTCGCCTTTTCTCGTGTACAGACGGGGTCGGCGTTTTTCGTCAACCTCTCAATCAGCCCTAAGTAGTGTGATTGCTTTGGACTGACATTAGGTTTTGGCTACAAATTTTAAGAGTGAATGCCCTTCGCATTCAACCTTTGCTATTTCTTTAGACACTAACAACTAACAAACTGAAAATGGCACTCACAGTTTGTTGCTATTTTTCCTACTGAAAATTGGATCTGGGGTATTCTGTTTGACGTTACCCAGAACGACTTGGGGCCCTACTCGAACTCGACTCTTGTTCTCGACGCTTCCATAAAGTGCTTCTTACGTTGTCAGGAATGGCAACGGTTCACGATTCCTATATTACTATTCCTGCATATCGTTCCTAACGCTAAGGATAATCGTTCCGAAAGCGAAGAGGGAATCAAGATAGGATAGGAGAAAGCCAGCCGAGCCGTTCCGAGAACTAACTTTATGTGTAGGATAAAATTCGCAACTTAGCGCTTACAAGGCACACGGGCTAACCTCAGCTGTTTAGGGTAAAATCTGCCCCGGGATGGAAACGAACCCGCGACCTAGCACTTACAACACAGATGAGCTACCCTTATAGCAAACTAGGCTGGCGTTCATCAAGCTTGACGTTATTGAGACTTTTTCTTTTTAAAGCAAAGCTGTAGGTGTAATCTTGTCACCGAGAAAAAAATTTGAAAAGCCTGACAAGCATGCTTACTCGTCTAAGGGCCACTTTACAGATAGGAGAATACCTACATATATAGGTACTTTTTACTAGAAGTAAGTACTATTCGTATACTAACCTACACCATTAGAATCTAGCAGATACAAATAGTATAAATAATAATGCATTTAGGTATTATCTTTCCGACATTGACTCTGTAGGTATACCGTGTGAACAGGGCCGGCTTTTTAGCCTGTGGGATTGAGTGGATTCCTAATCTTGAGAGAGAGAGAGAGAGAGAGAGAGAGAGAGAGAGAGAGAGAGAGAGAGAGAGAGACTCATCACTTGCCTTCAAGAACACTACATTTTGTTAAACCCATACCATGTTAAACCCATAAAGTACACGAGACCTTGTTTAGACTGCTGGGGTAAAGGGACTTTTTAGTCTCATTCGAGCAGGATAAACACAAGGTATATTTTATTCTATTCTACATTTGTCAAGCATTTACCTCGCCCTTGGGATCAATTTAATTCGAAGAAACCATTTAATAATGCAAATTTGTGATGAAATTTTAGTGGCGCTGACACGTGACCTAGGGTAGATCCCAGTGGAGCCCGGAGACCAGGTACCACTCAGTCTTAGAGAGGTCCATTTGAATAGGCGGGTAGCTGTTCGCCTAGTGGCGGATAAAACCTCCACCACTAAAGACATTTGAAGTTTCACAGTAATGGTAAACCCTATATGTAGAAATAAAGCACTAGAAGTCCTCGTATACCGGGCCTGACTCACAGTGCAGTTCCTCTAGGTACCGAAAGATAATATTCTGCTTTACTCTATCACAAAAGATATAGGTTAAATCAATGTTATTGTTCTCGGGTAAACAATCTAAAACAATCATACCAGAGCTAAACCACAGGGAGCCCAGAAAATTTCACCCACAATTAGGAGAGTCGAGAAGAGATCGTGATATGAGAGAAGAATATGGAAAAGAACCTGATTGAAAGCTCCTTTTTGTGTTTAACCTAACCCTATAATAACACTGGTCAGCGTCACTGCTCGTTTTGTGACAGCTCCTTTTTGTAGCAATTTTCCATTGACGTGACTTCTGAACAAGTACCATAAACAACAGTTACTTATACCATCTGCAAATCACAAAAATAGAATAGAATATACCCTGTTTATACTGCCTGAAAAGTCCCTTTTTCTCTCGCAGTCTAAACAAGGTCTGCATAGATATTAAGGTACCTCGTTCAGCAGAAAACAAAGTTCTGCTAAACGTAAGTACTTATGTATTTAGGTTCTTGTTCTTTCTTCAGAACAATTGAAAAAGATTTATTCAATTTACCTAACAAAATTTACACCGATATTGTTACTACTGCAGTGAACAATTCATCACACTGGTTAAGGTTCTCACAATGGACTGACAGCAAAGAACTTGAGATTTCAAGTGAAGTGGGGAAATACGAATTGTTTTTTTTTTTTTTTTTTTTTTTTTTTTTTTTTTTTTAACGAAGGTTACGAGTTGATGTAATAAATCTTGAGCAAAAAGCTCGCTAGCACAATTACACATTGAACAGGTGGACAGTTAATTTCAGAGAATGTGGGGAAGTTAAATGTGAATTTGCTATCTCCACCAATTTTCCAGAATAGTGGATGTGACAAGATTACACGTTAGACACATTTGTGCTTATCTAATACTTGGACAGTTGTGCATAGCCTTTAAAGAATTCCAGGTACTTTTACCTTATTAGGCCTGAAAAGCCACTTTATGAAAAGACAGAAAAGACAGTTTTTTCCTTGTAAATTTGTCCAACATGAGATTAGTCCAACAGTACTTTACTGTCCAACAGAAAGTTCTGTAGTTTTATCAGTTGTAGTTAGTTTTTTGGAGATACCTGGCAGTATCACGCAATTGGCACGTACAGCGAAATTTTGGCTTGTGGGTAGCACGTATAGGTAAAATCTTAGTGCTTTTCATTTTCAACAACCACTAATGCACGATTCATAATTTAAACTACCTGGTCCAAGTGATGAGAAATTTCGGCATAAGATAATACCTACCTACCTATAACCTACCCGATTCTTAAATAATAATACGAGTTAAGGTAAATAACTCAGCTTAGTTCCATACACAAAAAGCTTACTCTGAGGCTTAGTTGTAAGGGCAAACAGCCCTAAAAGTTGGGTTAAGCTTATACGAATCTAAAGTCAAATAATAAGTCATTGAGAGTATAAAGTCCATACCTGGGCTGAGGTTGAACCCTCGCCCTTCTCTTTACCAGGCGAGCACCTTGACCACTACGCTACCGAGGCAGGATAACTGGATTACTATTGGGATATAACCAAGTAGGTACCTACATAATTACCACTTGTACGGTAATATAGCAGATAGCTAAGTACTCAAGTATAGTAATCAACTATTGAAGTGCCTACTATCATTCTTCATGACGTTGTGACATGAAAAATCAATCACGAGGAACAATTAGTTCCAAGAACAGGAATGTTCTGGGCGAAGTTCATGGTACAAGAACAGCAGAGACCGAGGGTTCATTACCGCCATTGGCAAATCTTTTCCTTAATAGCCAATTTAGGTGCTGGGTCAACACGAGAACACCAGAGAGAGTAACTTGTAAACACGAGTGCAAATTTTTATTGACTCTGTGAATCGAACCCGGAACCTTCTGCATGGTAAGCAAGCGAGTTACCGCGCTGGGCTAACCGTGCCCCTACCCCTACAAGTTCCATTTACCTACAAGTTGATCTACATCCTATATCTAAATAACCTATATTGAAAGAAGATATCTGACTTTCTGACATTCTAAATCTGAAACTAAATCTGACCTGATATGTACAAATCTGCATCTCTGCATGGAAAATATTACACTAAATACCCATTACCTACTGTCAGTACCTACTTATTATGAGAGAGTCACCTACCAGAACACCTACTTAACATGAAGATGAAACTAAGTTAATATTTATGAAGATGATACCTGGCATGATAATACACTTTAGTGAAGTAAACAGTTCGTGAAAAGAAGATCACAATATAGCATAATTACCTACCTAGGTACATATATTGTTATCTATATAGGTAGGCACATCTGTATACATATTACCTATGTAGGTACCGCATAAATACCCATGTACCTATACATTGTTGATGGGATAGGTACCCAGTCACTAGATCTAAACATCTCATGACGTGCCAAGCAACAAATGGGAGTAACTACCTACTTAGAGTTGAGTAGGTAGGTAGGTACCTAGAAATACCTTCTACCTACGTACCTACTAGTACTTATTTATAGTAACTACTCAAATGCGAGACTTGTGGAAAACAAGCTGGGCCCGTCCCTCCGGGAATTTTTTAGCCCCTAGTTTATTCGATCGTGATTAGAGAAAATCAGTACCTATGTACCTACAATTGATGATGAATCGATTGGTGAATTTGAGTCACGATACGATACATACCTAGTCAGCTAGTCACATCAAAGTTCTCAATATTGTATGAATTCCTATAATGGTCCAAGTACTCCTAATGTACAAATTCTTATTCCTCTATTAACAAGGTCTTAAGCAGGTATCTAATGATAAACTATAGAGGCCTAAAGACCTACATGTGATCTGTGATTAGACGATGTTGAATTTTTTCAAGTCATTTGAAATACCTATTTGAATATTAAAAACTTTGCTCATGATAAATATTTTGCAGAATCTTTTTGTATGATTGATGGAGAAATAATGACTGACAGATGGTGAATTGAGCGCTAAATATGTCGATGACATTCGGATAGGTGATAAGGTCGATTAATAGTCAAGATAGTAATGTTTCGAATTCTACATATAAAAGTATAGAATATTGATAGATCCATAGGATGAGACTTCAGAAAATGGATCTAGAATCAAGGGTAGACCTAAAAAACTGATTACACAAAATTCAACTGATTGGCCATAAGGAGTGCGAAAATTAGTCAGGGCTACTCGAACACCAAAGACTATTGAAACAAACAAATTGAATTCCATAAAGTTCAATTCATAAGCATACCTAAAGTTAAATTCTTAATAGCATTTGACCTCTTATAACTAGCTGTAGTTATATCTTATAACCATTCCTCAAATAGGATGATCCTAAAATGTGGTTAATCTGGTTTAACTCCAGCAGCTTTAACAAGAAAACAAAAGACTGTATTAAGTATGAACCAAATTATCAAATTGTATCACTGCAAAGTGTAAGAGTAGCATTTGATCCCAAGAGGACTGGATTCCTCATAGCAGAGGTCACAAAACCTAATTTATCGTTATGACCTAACTCGGAAACCGAAGACGAACCAAATTAACAAATTGTATCACTGCAAAGGAGTTCAAGCATTTGACCCCACAGTTCAGGATTTGACCTCAAGTACACTCAATTCCTAATAGCAAAGGTCACAATAGCACAGGTCACAAAACCTAATCCATCAGATGGTCCGAACTCGGAAACCAAAGACTAGGTACTGAACCAGATTAACAAATTGTATCACTGTAAAGTGGGAAACTACTAGGACTCCAAGCATTTGACCCCACGGTTCCTCATTTGACAAACCTAATCCATTGGTATGACCGTATGACCAAACTCGGAAACCCTTTTTTCTGAGTGAGTTCCATAGTTCACTTATCCCCATGTTAGACCACTGAATCTACATACATATAGAAGCTCAACCCATCCTTTAGGGCTGTTTTCCCCTACACCTAAGCCTCGGAGTGCTGGGCTTTTTGTGTGTGGAGTTAAGCTGACTGAATCCATAAAGACATAGGTCTGCATAATAACCATTGTTCAACTTTAGGCCAATAGATGACCAGGTAGGTACTACATAATGTTTTCTGATGAAAGTTTGAAATTGAGGAGTTTCTGTACTCAATGATTCTCTTAAAATTGAGCAGTTTTTATATTATTCAAGTTAGAATGAAAGTTGAAGAATCATAATCGTGCACCAAAGCTCATCACAGAAGAAAATAGCGAGTAGGTACCTACCTACCTATATTTCTTCAAAGTTTTTATTTGAATTAAAAAAGAAAAGAAACAAATCATCTTTGAATAGTTGGAATGAATGACCAGTGGTGTAACTATGCTGAATAGATGGTACCTCGGTACCGCTTTCTCATTACTTCAAGGCAAAATCTTTTACATCCATGTCTATCCAAGAACAGAAAATTCTGGTTAGAAAATTTCCGCCCTGGCCGGGATTCGAACTCAGCACCTTGAGAGTCAGTGCTCTTGACCACTCAGCCACAGAGGTGGGTCGAGTGGTCACCCACTACTTGGCTTCACCACTGGTCACGACCAAACTCTCTAGAGATGTTTCGGTGCTTATGCCTAAAAAAACTGAGAATAAAGAATTAAGAAATAATGCGCACAATCGTACATTATAAGAGTTAGGACACTAAAACCATATGGGTAAAAGTAAAAAACACCGAGATATACCTACACATTACAAAACAATTTAATGAAATAATGGTGCAAGATAGAAGAATTCATTTTTTGAAGGAACGTAAAGTTCTCTTAAACAGTTAAACCTTTCAAAAAATAAAAATAAAAAAAAACATACACTTTCATAGAGTTATTTTTGAAAGTTTGCTTTCAAATTGGTCAAAATGGGCTTTGAACAACAATGAAAATAATAGAAAGTAAAAATACAAAGGGAAAATGTTAATATTTACTTCCTTCAGTTTTTAAGCAGGGTAGGTAGGCACCTCAATTGGATTGGTAGTGGAGATGCCTGATTTTCCATTTCCGTTAAATTTCAGTAGGAAAAGAGAGAAAAAGTTTTCTATTTATATTTGGCATGTATCTCATATTTGGTGGATGTGACAAATACACTTTTTTTATTCCAAAAAGAGGAAGAAGAGAGAAAGACCACAGCATCACAAGTCAATATAAGAATTTCATGACCCAGATTTCAATTTTTAGAGAGACATTATTCTGCTCAAAAACAAACTGGTATACAAATCAAAGTGAATAAAATGTTAATGAAATATGTTCCTAGGCAGTACTATCTACAATTAATAGAATCAAACTAGAAGAACACCTCAAAACTCAGAATAAATGACCTAAAGTTTGGTACTTTGGTTGCATGCGGTTCATTTGTTAAAAAAATAAAAATTCATGGGTCTGTTGACATAAAAAAAAATTTCAACCTCTTAACACCAACCGCAGTGAAACAGTTGTTAGAACTTGGATCTGTAGGATGGTGGTTCAAGTCCAACTCAAGTCTTGAATTTATTGAGGTGTACCTTTGTGTACCTATTGATTGAGGAATGGGGAACAACCTGTGTGATAAGCATTTAAGTATGAATGTGTACTAGTGAAGTTTTAGTGGAGACGTCAAAGTAACATTTGCTTCATACAAAAACGTTTCTTTACCAACAGTCCCACTTGTAGGCTCGAGATCTCAGCAAGACATAAATCTAGAGCCTGTGTGAAGTCTTGAAACATCATGACGAAACACGGTACCGCATGCGTATACCTACATTGTTGATGGGATAGGTACCCAGTCACTAGAACCTTAACATGAGATGTTTAGATCTCATGACGTGCTAAGCAACAAATGGGAGTAACTACCTACTTTAGAATTAAGTAGATAGGTATCTAGAAATACCAAGTAGGTAGTGCTTATTTTTTATGTGGCTCAAATGCAAGACTTCTGGAAAAAAAATAATGATAATATTGCTTATTTTCTACTGCTCCCACAGGACTAAAGAGTCCCTTCACCTCCCTTTACTTCACCAACTAGGTACAACTGTTATTGTGGTGAAGTTCTCCAACAATGTTGAGGATAACATTCCATACCTCGGCTGGGATTGAACCTAAGCCCTTCTGTTTACCAGACGAGCGTCTCGACCACTACACCACCACCAGCTCATTTTCAGCTTCACTCATACACCCACTCTGAAGCTTAGGTGCACGGCAAACCACCCTAAAGGTTGGGTTAAGCTTATACGAAATACGAATCTACTACACCACCAACGCAGATGACTACACCAAAATAAATGAGGAAAACGTAGGTAATATTAGGTGATAGTAGTAACAAGGAATAGTCATAGTATATAGCCCAGACAGCTAAAGTATATCTATTTAGCTATCTGCCATCTTTGACCGTGGTTAATTCTATGCAAGTACCTGCTTATTATTCATAGCTCTTTGACTTTGCATGCATGGATGAGTTATAAAGAGACCAAAATGTAGAAGCCATAATAATATAAAAATAATGTATTATTCATAAATCAAATGTTAAAAGCAAGCTATTATTTTATATGCTCTTGGATTATGAGAATTCAGTGCAAGAAGAAAGTAACCAGAGTGAATGGTCTAGAAGTGCTTTAACAGGAGCGAAATGGCAGATAAG
Organism: Diaphorina citri; assembly: GCF_000475195.1. Lineage (NCBI taxonomy): Eukaryota > Metazoa > Arthropoda > Insecta > Hemiptera > Psyllidae > Diaphorina > Diaphorina citri. The sequence goes on from NW_007377459.1 coordinate 501,133, forward strand.
TAGTAAGTATATTTGACTGAACAAAGTAGGTATTACCTAAGTTACAAGTCTTTTTTTTTTCTGAAGAGGATTGAGAGGGGGGACTGTAACAAGGGAGGTCTTTTTGTCCCGAAATTGAAGACAGGATAGGAGAAAGCAAGCCGTTTCGATAGCGAATCTCATCATTCTTATCTGTTAAGGATAAGGTCCACCCCGGACGGGAATAGCATCCGCAATCTAGCTTTTACAAGGCAGACGCGCTACCTTCCAAGCCAACTAGGCTGGCTAACAGAATAAATAATAATAATAATAATAGTACTTAATATTTATATTTATACTGCTCGAAAAGGACTAAAAAGTCCCCTTAACCCAGCAATAGGCTACTACCCATTATTGTGGTCAAATTCTCAAACAATGGTTAAGGATAAAATTCCATACTTCGGCTGGGATTGAACCCACGCTCTCCTGATTACCAGGCGTCTTGACCACCGAGAAAGTAAACCAACTTTTTTTTCCTGGAAGTATGTATGAGCAAACACAGCACACATTCAGTGATTGGAAAATCACACAAGAGGAACAGTTAAGCACGCTAGCAGAGAACTAAGAGAAGTCAGTGAAAACTGTACAAATCATCATTCAAACGAACAAATCAGATTTCGATCTACTTTTGATGTAGCGATATTGTGGGTATCTAGATTTGGTTTACTAATGCTACACGTAACAATAGGTACAACGTGTGGTTTTCTTTAATCTTTTCCATAGATTCCATAGTTCTAGAACTTCTAGCATATTTTTTTCCCGTTTAGATTTAAAACGACTACCTATCATTTCTATAGGTAATCTTTTTTTCAATGACTGAATCTAAAGCCTATGACAGCGTAGATAACTAACTGATATTGTTCAGAGATTTGAAATAGTTAGCTTCACAAGTTGTGAAAAAGCTCTGCTTGACGACAAAGAACTTGAGAGATAAGATATAGTTTGTTTGATTGTTTCATGGTCGATATGAGTTATAAGCTTTTTCCAGCCCGCCATGCTTGTAAGGTATCAAAGAGGTATCAAACATCCAATCCAATAACACTGTCAACCAAGAACTTTTTTCTTGGAATCCATCATCAAATTTCCACACACCTTCAGCTATCATCTATCTTTTCTCCACATAACGGGTCAGGAAGTAAAACATCACCAGTAAAATCATCAAGAGAAGAATTATTATCTTGAGAAGAAGAATCTATGAAGAGATTAAGTTTAAAGACTGTTTTAGAAGACCTATCAGAAGCACCATTAGACGTTAGATGGATGATGAGATGAGATGCTCAGAAATTATTGATGGGTCTAACCAGGTGGATAAAGATACTCAGAACATTTGATGAAGTTATTAAAACTGATTCCCGGGTGTCTGAGTGATTTAAAATTATTTAAATAATGTTAATCCTCACTTTAAAGTTTGAGTATCTTCAAGAATCTCAGGATTTGATGGTCTCTAAAACTAATAATTGACAGATTAGATAGTAACATTATCATAGTATGACTAGGTAGTACTCATCTATTCTGTAGATAAAGATTTTTTAAAAAAATTAGACTAGGAACCATAGCTGGATTTAAACTAGATTTAATAAAATACATGGATAAATAATAAAGAATCTATTTAGATTTTTTTATGGAGGCCCTGCGAAACTAAACCAGATAACTAGACTTCTCGTCTAAAAAAACCAAATTAAAATCGGCATACTAAAAGATCTTGAGACCACAAATCAGAGTCACCAAACCACTTGGTATCAAAATCATCAATACAAGAATATCAACCACTAATCATAACGGTAACAGAGACCTTTCGAGTTAGGTCACAAAGAGTAACAGATGCACACTTGGATAACATTACTGAAAGATCATCCTCTGGTACATTTGATTTGGTTATAACTTATAACATCAAGGAAAAAGATCCTTTGGTAAATTGGGAAGGTCTCGCAAGTGCCAGGTACCAATGTATCTACTTATTTACCTACCTCATAGATATATCTAGTTAAATAACTATTACAGGCAAAATTAATAATATAAATACTATAGATACATACTTCAATGAAATACCACGGAAAGATGAGCTCTGGTAAGTTTAGTTAATTGAAAAGGTCTCCAAGTAACTACGTATCCAGGTGTATTTTAAACTGTATCGGGTTATGAACTTAAAGTTGGGTACTTGAAGTTGACCTCCTTGATAAGCCTCAATAGGTTACCTACCGGTAAAGTTCAAGTAGTGGAATATCCGAATCATAGATAATTTTACGCAAAGAACACCAATAAGTTGGTTGAATGACCCTCCACAGGCAAATACTGATGGGTAGTAAATACTTTCTCTCGAGTCCAACGAATTTGACATTTTCCTCAGTTATCTGTCTCAATAAATTAGGATTTTTAAAACCTTACTACTTAGGTATACTATGTATCTGTCAAATTGCTAAAAAAAAAAAAAAAATATCATTTTACCTATATTTCTTTAGGTATCTTCTCTTTTATGGATTTTTTCTCCATACTTTTGCACACCACTCAAAGCAGCAAAGCGCAAAACTTGTCATCAGAGATTTTGCCTGATATTTAGAATCTTGTTTTTGTCCTCAATTAGCTTCAAGAGCCAGAGTGCTCCCCCAAGAAATTTGACAATATGTGAAGTGCCCAAACAGACACTGGTCCATTTGGTTCCAACCAAAAGACATGGCCTGAATGTGTCTCCAAAAACCCTTGACTCCAAGTCCAAGTTCCTAGGAGAACAAGGGCTCCAAGTTAAAAGGATTAAAGACAAACAACGGTTCAGATTTCAGCCAAAGTTCATCAGGAAACATAATCTCAGATGTGAACTTTGGCCTTTGAGTATTTGTGTTATTCTTGAACTACAAATTCCGAGTACCTACCTACCCGAGTACTTATCCATTATCCAAGTACTAAATATCATAAAAACGTAACAACATGCCATTAAGGGTACACTAAGTCTGAACACTGAGGAAATTGAATTAGACAGGAAAGCATCGTATCTAGAAGAACCATTATCTTCTGCAATAAATTGTCCATAACTAAGGTCTCACAGAGAAGCGAAGGAACTTTAGTTCTGCCCAACGCAATTGTAGATCCTAAAGATCATGTAATTATAGATTCTAAACGAGCAATTATACTGAGGCAACATGTGTAGCTTTAAAACCATCTCAATATTCTCAATCGACGGTCAACATGAGGCACCATGCAACATCAGCATGTTTCAAAAATTTTGCATTGGATTGATATGGTCTTGGAGAATGCTACAAAATATTATGTTGCTTTGAAGCATAATTCACTGAAACATACTTCAGGTTGCCTCAGTGGAATAGCGCCTTAACGTCTTGAAAGTGACCAATAATTGAGCATTCCTAACTGTTAAAGTTCTCGAGATCGATCAGCTGATTTCCTGATGTATTGATGATGAATCGATTGGTGAATTTTGAGTCACGATACGATAAATATCTAGTCAGCTAGTCACATCACCGTTCTCAATATTGTATGAATTCCTATAATGGCCCAAGTACTCCTAATGTACAAATTCTTATTCCTCTATTAACAAGGTCTCAAGCAGGTATCTAATTCCTATGATAAACTATAGAGGCCTAAAGACCTACATGTGATCTGTGATTAGACGATGTTGAAAAATTTCAAGTCATTTGAAATACCTATTTGAATATTAAAATTGTACGTCCGTTAACTGTACACACTTGAGTACTTTGCTCATGATAAATATGAGTCACGATACGATACATACCTAGTCAGCTAGTCACATCAAAGTTCTCAATATTGTATGAATTCCTATAATGGTCCAAGTACTCCTAATGTACAAATTCTTATTCCTCTATTAACAAGGTCTTAAGCAGGTATCTAATGATAAACTATAGAGGCCTAAAGACCTACATGTGATCTGTGATTAGGCGATGTTGAAAAATTTCAAGTCATTTGAAATACCTATTTGAATATTAAAAACTTTGCTCATGATAAATATTTTGCAGAATCTTTTTGTATGATTGATGGAGAAATAATGACTGACAGATGGTGAATTGAGCGCTAAATATGTCGATGACATTCGGATAGGTGATAAGGTCGATTAATAGTCAAGATGGTAATGTTTCGAATTCTACATATAAAAGTATAGAATATTGATAGATCCATAAGATGAGACTTCGAAAAATGGATCTAGAATCAAGGCTACTCGAACAGTAAAGACTATTGAAACAAACAAATTGAATTCCATAAAGTTCAATTCATAAGCATAACAGTTAAATTCATAATAGCATTTGACCTATAACTAGCTATAGTTATATCTTATAACCATTCCTCAAATAGGATGATCCTAATAAATGTGGTTATTCTGGTTTAACTCCAGCAGCTTTAACAAGAAAACCAAAGACTGTATTAAGTATGAACCAAATTATCAAACTGTATCACTGCAAAGTGTAAGAGTGGCATTTGATCCCAAGAGGACTGGATTCCTCATAGCAGAGGTCACAAAACCCAATTTATCGTTATGTTATGACAATATGACCTAACTCGGAAACCGAAGACGAACCAAATTAACAAATTGTATCACTGCAAAGGAGTTCAAGCATTTGACCCCACAGTTCAGGATTTGACCCCAAGTACACTCAATTCCTCATAGCAAAGGTCACAAAACCTAATCCATCAGATGGTCCGAACTCGGAAACCAAAGACTAGGTACTGAACTAGATTAACAAATTGTATCACTGTAAAGTGGGAGACTACTAGGACTCCAAGCATTTGACCCCACGGTTCCTCATTTGACAAACCTAATCCATTGGTATGACCGTATGACCAAACTCGGAAACCCACCAACGCAGGTGACTACACCAAAATAGATTAGGAAATCGTAGGTAATACTTAGTAGTAAGAGGAAAAACAGTCATAGTGTAAAGCCCAGACAGTTAAAGTATATCTATTTAGCTATCTGCCATCTTTGACCGTGGTTAATTCTATGCAAGTACCTGCTTATTATTCATAGCTCTTTGACTTTACTCGGAAACCGATTGAATCAAATGGAAACGGTACCAAGCACCGCGACCTGTCACATTTATTGCGACGGTCACCGCAAGTTCCATCAGGAAACGCTGAGGTGCATTTTGATTTCACGTCATCGGAATAAATTGTAGGAATTCCGTTCGTGTGTCAATTATTATATTCATACAGGGTGGACAAGGAGACGTTTTTGTTTTACAATCTTTTGCAGTGCTCTTCACAGCCCAACAGAGGGCTCTTAACCGAAGCTTTTAGCCCTCGTAGATAGAATCGTAGAAGCTTAACCAAATCAACCCATCCTTTAGGGTCGTCTAGCCCCTGGCTAACTCCAATACCGGACCCTCCTTGCAACATTTTTACAGAGAAGAATACAAGGTGCTCGTATTTTCTATTCTTTTTGAGGGCAAAAACTGCTGGTGTCGGGCCCCCTTGAGGAGTCCGGCCCCAGGGCAAATCATGGTCTTTCGATTTGAATCCTCCAAGATTTACATTTTGTACAGCTTTGGAATAAGTTAGGCCGAGTCGAGGTTTACAACACATATAGAGAGTTGTTGATAAGTTATGAGAGTCTCTTACTTTCTAGGAATCTAGGGCTGAACAGCCGGTCACCCTGTAGTTGTGTTATTCAGTGCAGACGGATTAGCATAGCACATTAGCATTCAATAGTTGCCATCAGTGACGAAGTCCCATTGAAGAAAATATACCTAGGTACACTTTGGATTCTTCGGAATACGAAGAACATTGATACTTCACCGGAGCATGTCAAAGATATATTTCAAGGGCTACAAGTATATTTTAAGGGATTTAACATGAGGGGCGTATTAGAAGAAGGGCAAAAGATTAAAAATGAAAATAGAAACATAAAAGACTGCTGAATTCGCTAGAAGAGTACAAAGTACACATCTTTTTCAGGAAATTTCCCTTGTTCTGCCTTTCGACCCCTCAAATTTCCTAACCGTCACCCATCCGGCACTGGCCGCGTTGCTTATCAAAGGTTCCCCATCTGGTTGTTCTTAGTCCTCAGCAGTCACGCAGTGGCTACCCAGTTCTTCACACCCCCTTGTTCTGCCTTTCGACCCCTCAAATTTCCTAACCGTCACCTATACGGCACTGGCCGCGTTGCTTATCAAAGGTTCCCCATCTGGTTGTTCTTAGTCCTCAGCAGTCACGCAGTGGCTACCCAGTTCTTCACAATGTGGTCTCACCGGGTGTTAACTCACTTGTCTTTATGTGCAGTGTTCACTTGTGTGTTTCCATTTCCCCTAGGTAGAATCTAAGTATACCCCTCTTTTTTTTCGAATAAGGCGTTTTAACACAGGAATGCCAGGTCGTTCACGCCGGTATACCCTCCTTGTACCTATCATTGCAAATCCCAGTATTTTCCAATTCCTTCAACTAAAGCCCAGTTTCTACAAAAGAGAAATTTTCTCAGAAACTGCATGGTTCCCAAGTTGATCTTCCAAACTGGTCTTTCGACAGATCATTGAGAGTGTCCGCGATATTTGCGCGAATTTCAGATAGAAACCTGTGAAATTTGCGTTAATATTGCGCACACTCGCAACGGTGGCCCGAAAGATGAGATTGGAAGACCAAGTTGGGAGCCATGTCGTAGTTTGTGTACCTGGCTCATAGAAGAAGAAGAAGAGATTATATATTTTTTAAAAAACACATAAACAATCTGCCAGCCTCTGGCTGGTTGCCAAATAAAAAGCACAGAAACGTGTTGAAGAGACGCTCTGGTAGCTTTTCAAGACGATTGAATGATAGATTGATAATTTGGAGTTGTGAAGAGTTGAAGAAGCAAGTTTCCGAGATAGCATCGATGTTATTGTTGTTCAAGTTTAGTTTTCTCAGCCGTGGCAAATAGCCGTAGTCGTAATCATCAATGGTTTTCAACTGGTTGTTGGACAGGTCGATTTCTTGCAGATAGCTCAACCCGAGGATCAGCTCCTTGGGGAAGTAGTTGAACTTGTTGAACGCCAGTTTGAGGGTTTTCAGTTTGGAGTGTATCGTGAAGGAAGAGGGGAAGAGGTAGGTCAGCTCATTGTTGTTGAGGTTCAATTCTTCCAGGGAACTCGTATTGGGTTTGCTCTTCGTGTTGAAGTAGTCTCCTTTGAACGTGGTGAGTTTGTTGAAGGACAAGTCTAACCGTTTCATGCTGGGTAGACCATAGAGAGAACCAACACGTAGGTTGACGATGTTATTGTTGCTGAGGTCCAGATAGGTAAGGTTGAGCAGGTTCTTGAACATCATCTCGGGGATTTCCGTCAGGTGGTTGTGGGCGAGGCAGAGGTATTTCAAATTGAGCAACTCGTCAAACTGATATTGTGGAATACTTTTGAGCCCGGTGGCAGCAAGGTCAAGGACCTCCAACTTCTTCAGTGGATCGAAACCTCCGACAGGAAGACTTGAGAGATGCGCGTTTCTGCTGAGATTCAAGTGGAGGAGCGTTGGAACGTTGGTGAAAGCTGTTGGCTCCAATTCCTTCAGGTTGTTGTGGGAGAGATCGAGCTTGGTGAGAAGTTTGTAGTTGAGAGCGGAGGAAGAGAGAGTTGTGATCTGGTTGTCTCGAACGTTTAGGTTGTCTAGCGTATCCTCGAGGCCAGTGGATTCCAAGTTGATAAGGAAGTTGCCGTTCAAATCCAGGGACTTGAGTTTCTGGAAATCCTGGAAGAAGGAGAAAATCGTAATGTGAGTACCTATGTTCATTAAGGCTGGGGTTTATTAGGGTCTTTTGTTTTATTTTGACCTTTGTAAGATTCGTATATTAGGTTTTGAAATGCATTGTATAGGTACCTGGGCCTAAATAAACTTGAGTTGCCTATCCATTGTCTCTTCCCTTGCTACTGCCAACCTCTTTTACAGCATGCTACAATAAAAGGGAAGCTCTTTTACACTATCCTACAAAAAAAGGGGGAACAAAATACTCACTCTAAACACATCAGCGGGCAATTCCCGGATCACATTCTTCGCGAGGCCGAGGATAGTAAGACGTGTGGCGGGATCCTAGGACCTCTCAGTCCGAATTTGGTACTCTTTAGTCCTCGTACAGCAAAAAAGACCACCATACATTAGTCTTGAGTCGGTATCCGATTTTGATGCCAAAGTGATCTTCAACAAATAATTGAAATTTTCTGACTTGATTTTGATTACTATTTACACTCGTATTTATGAACAAGAATGATCGTTCTTAGATCAGTCTCAAGTCAAAATTGACCAATCAAATGCCTTGAGACTATGCTTGGCACGAACTTAAGAGCCAGCATTTTGTTCATAAATATGGGTGTTAGTCTTTGGAAGCTTTATACAGTGGTCCTTTTCTGTGTGAATTCTACAGAGTAGTTTGTACTGTGTTAACTTTAGGATTAATCTTCCATGCCTTCTTCGTCTCTGAAATAGTTTCCACCGTGTGATTTACTGTCCACTGTTTCCATAATAAATTGCTCATACCTACAGCGTCTTGATTAAATTCTTGCCAGGTTAACTGTATCTTCTCTGAGCCTGGCTATACGATATTGTGCATTCTAGATTTTATTGAGTAGTGGTCCCCAAAGGGAAAGGTCCTGGGTTCAGTTCCCTCTTAAGAGTAGAATTTGTGTTTGAACTTGGGTGTAATTAATCCCAGCCGAGGTACGGAATTTGATCCTCAACGTTATTTGAGAATTTGACCATAATAACAGTAGTAGCCTGTTATGAAAACAGAGGGCTAGCCTATGGACCTCTATGCAATAGGGGTGAAAAGTCAAAGTTCTGTAAACGTTTGTTTTTTTTTCGAACCTTAACCCTGAATAGTGCAAAAACTGTTCATTTCTCAAGCCTTGTTCCATAGACACATTTGATCTACACCCTTAAAGGAACCTCTCTCCAAAATTTTAGAAAATTTCACCCTAAGCCAAATTTTCCGGAAATGTGTTCTTTTCAACCTTCGGCCCTGAATAGTACAAAAACATTCCATTTCTGAAACCTCCGCCCATGGGCACTTTTGATCTACACCCTGAAAGGAACCTCTCTGCAAAAAATTCAGCGAATTCCACCGACATCAACAGTCGTATTCGTGAGCACATTTCTCATCTCTGTATGTTTGTCTCTTTATGATAGAAATAGGCCTGTTAGATCTTCGGAACGTGTGTGGCGGAAAAATCTTCCGACTTCGTCTTTAGAGACCAGAAATCAGAAGCTTTTTCCCCCAACACACGGTCCGTCTGGCTGAGCGTGAGTGGCCGGCATTACCTTGGAATGTATCGCTGTTAAGTTTGTTGAGCCGGTTATAGCCAAGGTTCAGGATGTGTATCTTGGCTAGGCCATTGAACGCTCCTCCTTCGATAGTTTAATAGTACAAAAACATTCCATTTCTGAAACCTCCGCCCATGGACACTTTTGATCTACACCCTAAAATGAACCTCTCTGCAAAAAATTCAGCGAATTCCACCGACATCGACAGTCGTATTCGTGAGCACATTTCTCATCTCTGTATGTCTGTCTCTTTATGATAGAATAGAAATGGGCCTGTTAGATCTTCGGAGCGTGTGTGACGGAAAAATCTTTTGACTTCAGTCTTTAGAGACCAGAAATCAGAAGCTTTTTTCCCCCCAACACACGGTCCGTCTGGCTGAGCCGGCATTACCTTGGAATGTATCGCTGTTAAGTTTGTTGAGCCGGTTATAGCCAAGGTTCAGGATGTGTATCTCCTAGCCTATGGACCTCTATGCAATTGGGGTGAAAAGTCAAATTTCTGTAAACGTTTGTTTTTTTTCGAACCTTAACCCTGAATAGTGCAAAAACTGTTCATTTCTCAAGCCTTGTTCCATAGACACATTTGATCTACACCCTTAAAGGAACCTTTCTCCAAAATTTTAGAAAATTTCACCCTAAGCCAAATTTTCCGCGAATGTGTTCTTTTCAACCTTCGGCCCTGAATAGTACAAAAACGTTCCATTTCTGAAACCTCCGCCCATGGACACTTTTGATCTACACCCTAAAAGGAACCTCTTTGCAAAAAAATTAGCGAATTCCACCGACATCGACAGTCGTATTTGAGAGACATTTATCATCTCTGTATGTCTGTCTCTTTATGATAGAAATAGACCTGTTAGATCTTCGGAACGTGTGTGGCGGAAAAATCTTCCGACTTCAGTCTTTAGAGACCAGAAATCAGAAGCTTTTTCCCCCAACACACGATCCGTCTGGCTGAGCCGGCATTACCTTGGAACGTATCGCTGTTAAGTTTGTTGAGCCGGTTATAGCCAAGGTTCAGGATGTGTATCTTGGCAAGGCCATTGAACGCTCCTCCTTCGATAGTGGTCAGACGATTGCCTCTCAGGATTATCCTCTCTAACCATCTCTGTGACAGGAAGGAATCGGCCTTCAGAGTTCCTGGAAAGAGAAAAATAGAGGCTGTCTTATCGTCCTGAAATGGTAGATACATACATAGATGGAAGACACGGTGGTCGCGGGACACAAGGGATCAAGAAGAGACCGCCTTAACATAGATGGAAGACAGGACAGGAGAAAGTCAGCTGTTGCAAGAACGAACTGCTGTTGCTGAAAGTCTGCTGTTTAGGATAATAGATCTTTTTGAGACTGCTGAATTTTAATGTTTCAAATTCTGATGTTGGATTTCACCAATATTTATTCAGTCATTAGAACTCCTGTTAACAACCAGTTAAGTTCCATTTAATTTGTATAGGCTTAACAGGGCTGTTAAGCTAACAGGCTGTTTGAGGCTGGAAAGAAGGTTGGTGAAATCCACCATGAATCTTTTCCTCGCAATAATATACCTATTCATAATTTTATATTTAGTAAGTAATTTAGTAGGTACGTACAAAAGATTACTGTTATTCAATTCAATACTAGAACTGTAAAAAGGATGCAATTCTTACGTATATTATAGGCATTTTTGTAGAATTAATGCTCTCCCAACTTCTCATTTTCCATTTTTCCACAAGTTCTGGAGCAGGAAGTTTTGGGGAAGCACAAATACAAGATTCCTTAATGTACCTTTTGCTACATTAAAAAATATATCCCTACGTATATTTAAAAATTCGAACGTTTCAAATTCTGATGTTGGATTTCACCAATATTTTTTATTCAGTCATTAGAACTCCTGTTAAGCTAACAACCAGTTAAGTTCCATTTAATTTGTATTGGCTTAACATGGCTGTTAAGCTAACAGGCTGTTTGAGGCTGGAAAGAAGGTTGGTGAAATCCACCATGAATCTTTTCCTCACAATAATATACCTATTCATAATTTTATATTTAGTAAGTAATTTAGTAGGTACGTACAAAATTTTATTGTTATTCAATTCAATACTAGAACTGTAAAAAGGATGCAATTCCTACCTATTGTAGGCATTTTTGTAGAATTAATGCTCTCCAACTTCTAATTTTCAAATTTTCCGCAGGTTCTTGAGCAGGCAGTTTTGGGGAAGCACAAATACAAGATTCCTTTTGCTACATTAAAAAATATATCCCTACGTATATTTAATAAAAATTCGAATTTTTTTCATACCCATCCGTAGGCACAGGAAGTGCTCGTATTTATTTACAACCCTTTCACAAAAAAAAAAAGAGTTTATAGATGGAAGACATGGTGTTCGCGGGACACAAGGGATCAAGAAGAGACCGCCTTAACAAAGATGGAAGACAGGATAGGAGAAAGTCAGAAAGTCAGCTGTTGCAAGAACGAACTGCTGTTGCTGAAAGTCTGCTGTTTAGGATAATAGATCTTTTTGAGACTGCTGAATTTTAAGGTTGTTTCAGTGGTGTCGACTTTTAAACTCTTATGCTTGTGTTGGTTCTCCTTTTCTGTTGTGAATCTATTTATTCAAAAGAAAAACAACTCCAGTTTGTATAACCAAGTTGGCGAAAGAAACACAACTCCAATTCGGATAACTAACTGGATGAGTTGGTATGGAATTTTGATAGCTTTTTTTGATAATTTATTCTCATAGTTTATTAATTTTCCTCTCTTTCACTTTCGCCTTAGTCTCACCTATTCTGTTGTACGCCATGCTGAGGATTCGCAATGCCCGTGGTCCATTGAGCGATACGCTGGGAATGGAAGTGAACCGGTTGTGATCCATGCGAAGTTCCTGAAAAACAACATGAAGCCTTTATGAAGAAATTCGAAGAATTAAAATGGCTAAACTCGGAAGGACTTGAATCCAAGGCATGGAATTTGGTCCACTTATGTGAGAATTTTACTACATTATAGCTAGTGAAAGAAAAGGTTTAGATTAGATATTAGAATTGGACATCATTCGGAATTTCCGGAACCTCGCCTGACGGTTGTATTATGTATTCAATTCAAGAATCCTATACTATTATGTCCGCCATTCACGCTCAGACCGCGTCTGACAGACCGTTTTAACGTGTGTGGCGGAAGAAGTTCGAAACCTAGGTCTGTCAGACCGTCCAAGAGACCTTTAAAGCTTTTCCTTCCACACACGCACGGTCTGAGCGTGATTGGCGACCCTTACCAACAAGTTTTCGCACATATCAACAACTGTTCGTATTTACCTACAACCAGCAACTGTTCACACTTACCAGCAAGTTGTCGCAGCCCTTCAGAATGCCCTCCTCAATGGCCTTAATCTGGTTATCGCTCAGGTCCAGAATTCTCAAGTTGACGAGGCCGTGAAACTCGCTGGTGGAAAATATCGGATTAAGCGAGTCTCCAAACAGATTATCAGCGAGTCTCAGCTCTTGTAGCGTGTCCCGGTGAGGGGAGAATAGCTTGTCGGAGAGACGGCGCAGGGCGTTACCCGAGAAGTCAAGACGCCGAATGGGAATGTCTGAGGGAAAAGTGGAAATGTTGCGTTAGGTGAAGACAATTATGAAATCAAGCTTTGCCAGGAGGCGCGCGAACGTCAAGAGTTCGAAGCACCCCATGAATTATCAAGCATTAAACATGAACAAAATTTTTCTCAAGTTTGATAGAGGGAATTGAGGGGTCTGTATCAACGGAGGACTTTCGTCCCGAAATCGAAAGGAGGACAGGATAGAAGAAATCGAGCTCTTCCGATAACGAACCTCATCGGTTTAGGATAAAGGTCGCACAATTATTATACAAGAATCGAACTCGTGACCTGGCGCTTAAAAGACACCAACCAAGCTAACTAGACTGATGGCTTCATGAGGTTTGATAGAGGGAGCTGTAACAACGGAGGTCTTATTGTCCCGAAACCCATCCGTTCCGAGAACGAACCTTATAAAAAAAAGTCCGGCAAGAGTTTGATATTTTGCCTTTAATTTTAGATTGCTTTCGTGAAAGGAGGAGCGGCACTAGCAAAGGAGGAGCAAACTCACCAGAACTGGAGAATATCTGCATGGGGAGGATCTGATGTCCTACCCACCGCTGTGAGAATGTCACCAGGTTAAGTCCGTACGGGAGCGTCGGGTATTCGCCATTGGGAAACGCCACATTGTCGCAGTCCATGGCCAGTTGGCTCTCTGACATCTTCTTACATCGGCACGGGTAGGGGAAGTCATCTATCATGGTATCGCATGGCTCGGACGATACTTGAACAATCGATACGAGAAGAATCGATAGGTGAACTATCGAATCGAAGAGACGTCTCATCCTGCGGTGTCTGAAACAGATAGAAACGGAGTTGATTGTTAAGCTTAGTATACAGTGGAAAGATTTGTTTCGCAAATGTTGGGCAACTGTTTTGAATGTTTAGCAACTTTCAAGAAAAAACGCCGCGTCGTTAAAGTGTGTCCAAACATAGTCGACCGGCCGTCGCGAGCTGAATCTATCTCTAGTATACAGTGGAAAGATTTGTTTCGCAAATGTTGGGCAACTGTTTCGAATGTTTAGCAACTTTCAAGAAAAAACGCCGCGTCGTTAAAGTGTGTCCAAACATAGTCGACCGGCCGTCGCGAGCTGAATCTATCTTGTCGAGGCAGTGTGGACCGTTCAGTCGACATCGATCGACGGCTGGTCGACTATCTGTGGACACATCCTTAGAAGTAGTTACTTAAATATCTAAGTACTTAGTTAATCAGCGATGATATAGAACTCTTGTCTGTTAGCTTTGAAACTAAAACCTTGCGTGAATCGTGATGATTAAAACTATAGAAATCCATCAGGACCTCTTCAACTTTCACCCTTACTATCAATCCTCATTAGCATATCAACAGCTATCTAAATTCAGTCTATTGGTAATAGACTGAATTTAGATAGTGTTGAATGGTCAGCTAAAATATCTACTTAGATAATCAGCGATGATATAGAACTCTTGTCTGTTAGCTTTGAAACTAAAACCTTGCGTGAATCGCGATGATTAAAACTATGGAAATCCATCAGGACCTCTTCAACTTTCACCCTTATTATCAATCCTCATTAGCATATCAACAGCTATCTAAATTCAGTCTATTACCAATAGACTGAATTTAGATAGTGTTGAATATGCTAATGAAGCCCTAAATAGGCGAACTTCGGAAAAGTCATGGAATTTCATTCCGAGAAAAGCGTATAGATCCTGTATTAAGGATAAAGTTCGTCCTAGGAGGGAAACGAACCCGCGACCTAGCGGGTCAGCTAATTACACTGGATTCTAGATATCGGATATTAGTGCATACTTGAGATAATGTTTGAATTAATTACTCATAAATACTGAGTAATTAAAAGCTATTCAAATTTATGAATTGATAGCTAATTGTATGCATTTATTTAATATGATGATATTATGTACTTAGGTACTGGTAAACTAGTGCATACGTATATTGCATACTCGTATGTACGTATACAAAGCCCGCAAATATTTATAATAGATATTGTAAATTTTATCAGTAGTTACCTGTAATAAAAAGTATCTACATACATATACTCTGAACGTCAAGAGTTCGAAGCACCCCATGAATTATCAAGCATTAAACATAAACAAAATTTTTCCAAGTTTGATAGAGGGAATTGAGGGGACTGTATCAACGGAGGACTTTCGTCCCGAAATCGAAAGGAGGACAGGATAGAAGAAATCGAGCTCTTCCGATAACGAACCTCATCGGTTTAGGATAAAGGTCGCACAATTATTATACAAGAATCGAACTCGTGACCTGGCGCTTAAAAGACACCAACCAAGCTAACTAGACTGATGGCTTCAAGAGGTTTGATAGAGGGAGCTGTAACAACGGAGGTCTTATTGTCCCGAAACCCATCCGTTCCGAGAACGAACCTTATAAAAAAAAGTCCGGCAAGAGTTTGATATTTTGCCTTTAATTTTAGATTGCTTTCGTGAAAGGAGGAGCGGCACTAGCAAAGGAGGAGCAAACTCACCAGAACTGGAGAATATCTGCATGGGGAGGATCTGATGTCCTACCCACCGCTGTGAGAATGTCACCAGGTTAAGTCCGTACGGGAGCGTCGGGTATTCGCCATTGGGAAACGCCACATTGTCGCAGTCCATGGCCAGTTGGCTCTCTGACATCTTCTTACATCGGCACGGGTAGGGGAAGTCATCTATCATGGTATCGCATGGCTCGGACGATACTTGAACAATCGATACGAGAAGAATCGATAGGTGAACTATCGAATCGAAGAGACGTCTCATCCTGCGGTGTCTGAAACAGATAGAAACGGAGTTGATTGTTAAGCCTAGTATACAGTGGAAAGATTTGTTTCGCAAATGTTGGGCAACTGTTTCGAATGTTTAGCAACTTTCAAGAAAAAACGCCGCGTCGTTAAAGTGTGTCCAAACATAGTCGACCGGCCGTCGCGAGCTGAATCTATCTTGTCGAGGCAGTGTGGACCGTTCAGTCGACATCGATCGACGGCTGGTCGACTATCTGTGGATACATCCTTAGAAGTAGTTAAATATCTAAGTACTTAGTTAATCAGCGATGATATAGAACTCTTGTCTGTTAGCTTTGAAACTAAAACCTTGCGTGAATCGTGATGATTAAAACTATAGAAATCCATCAGGACCTCTTCAACTTTCACCCTTATTATCAATCCTCATTAGCATATCAACAGCTATCTAAATTCAGTCTATTGGTAATAGACTGAATTTAGATAGTGTTGAATGGTCAGCTAATTACACTGGATTCTAGATATCGGATATTAGTGCATACTTGAGATAATGTTTGAATTAATAACTCATAAATACTGAGTAATTAAAAGCTATTCAAATTTATGAATTGATAGCTAATTGTATGCAATTATTTAATATGATGATATTATGTAGGTACTGGTAAACTAGTGCATAGGTATATTGCATACTCGTATGTATACAAAGCCCGCAAATATTTATAATAGATATTGTAAATTTTATCAGTAGTTACCTGTAATAAAAAGTATCTACATACATATACTCTGGAATGTCTGAGGGAAAAGTGGAAATGTTGCGTTAAGTGAAGACAATTATGAAATCAAGCTTTGCCAGGAGGCGCGCGAACGTCAAGAGTTCGAAGCACCCCATGAATTATCAAGCATTAAACATAAACAAAAATTTTTCAAGTTTGATAGAGGGAATTGAGGGGACTGTATCAACGGAGGACTTTCGTCCCGAAATCGAAAGGAGGACAGGATAGAAGAAATCGAGCTCTTCTGATAACGAACCTCATCGGTTTAGGATAAAGTTCGCACAGTTATTATACAAGAATCGAACTCGTGACCTGGCGCTTAAAAGACACCAACACATATACTCGTAGATATCTATGTACATATGTACTTATCAATGGAAATTTCTTCGGGCGTAATGCTGGCAGGGTCCAAATACTTGCCCTGTTTAGATACCATAAATACATGTCATACATAATAGTCATAAACGTCGTCACCATTCTGGTACCCATTGATGTGCTTAGCAGGTACACAAGTCATCTAAATCTCTATCTAATTACGGAGTTTCACTTGGAGGTAATATCTTGGAGTCTTCTAGTAGCTCAATCACCTGCTGAGATCGCTAAGTAGCAATTACTCTTGCGGCATTACATGACAAGACGATTGCACGACCGCGGGCAGATCGTATTTCTAGTGGAATATTTTGATCCTAAAGGTGTGTCGTAAACTATCAATAGGTACCTATTTTATTAGGAGGAGAATTCCTTGATCTCAAAGGACTTTTCCGTTCCGGGATCCTGAGTCGTTAGCTCTCAGTATTTTTTTAGGAGGAGAATTTCTTGATCTCAAAGGACTTTTTAGTCCGGAATCCTAGGACTTCTCAGTCCGAATTTGGTACCTACTCTTTAGTCCTCGTACAGCCAAAATGACCATCATACATTAGTCTTGAGTCGGTATCCGATTTTGATGCCATAGTGATTTAGTGATCTTCAACAAATAACTGAAATTTTCTGACTTGATTTTGATTACTATTAAGTCTTTGGAAGCTTTATACAGTGGTCCCTTTTCTGTGTGAATTCTACAGAGTAGGTTGTACTGTGTTAACTTTAGGATTAATCTTCCATGCCTTCTTCGTCTCTGAAATAGTTTCCACCGTGTGATTTACTGTCCCCTGTTTCCATAATAAATTGCTCATACCTAAAGCGTCTTGATTAAATTCTTGCCAGGTTAACTGTATCTTCTCTGAGCCTGGCTATAGCGGTTCATGTTCCCATATTGGTCTTAGATGACCATACGATATTGTGCATTCTAGATTTTATTGAGTAGTGGTCCCCAAAGGGGAAGTAGAGTTCCACGAATCCAGAGGGAAACACTTTAATTCCTCTGGTATAATTCTTTCACTGTGACCAAGACTGTCTCCATATTTCGCTTGTGGTGGCCTATGGTAGTAGTTCCCAAACGTGTGGTACGAGCAGTCAGCAGTCAGTCCCTAGGCTCGCTAAGCCATGTAATATCCATCCGTAGATTCGTAGAAGCTTAACCAATTCTTTAGGGGTTGTTAGCCCCTACACCTAAGCCTCAGATTGGTCTTTTTGTGTATGGAGCTGATTGAGAGGCTGACAATAGATGATACTCAGCTGATGTAACATCCATAGTTCCATACCCTATCTCAACAGCGAAGATAGTGTGATGAACCCCACTAAATAGAGACAAAAGAAAGGGAATCCATCGGCGGTAGCACGTTGATCAGTTCCCAATGGATCGTTGAGGTTAAGCAACGTTTCTTGTTGTTGGTATTGGGATAGATGATCGTCTGTTCAATCTTGCTTTTGAATTGCTTTTGCTTACTTTTGAGTAGGCAGAAGTTTGTCGCCGAAAGAAGGGTAAAACCCCCGTCCCTAATAAAGCCCCCTTGAGCGATTAAGTCTGGCCTTCAATGGACAAATGGACTCGGGTGGACCGAAGGAAGGGTTTAACCCCGTCCTTAAGCCCTCCGAGCGATCTCAATGAATAAAGTCTGACCTTCAATGGAAAAGTAGAATCAATAGATGATACTCAGGTGGTACTAGGCATTAGGTTGAAACCCCCTGGCGAATAGCTTAGCCTGGGACAGTAATGTCTTCATACTTTCCTAATACCTATTAGTCCGTGGTGTGCCACAGACCACACAGCCACAGACTCGCAGGAAACCAGGAATCTTGCGGATCAAAGCGGAAGTCGCTGTACCTGGGTTATCCGTGGTTCTGCATCTTACAGGGTGTGTCTCAAATAGCTTGGCACGTCAGGTAGATGTTGCCGAAGTGACGGCAATTATCACATCATCGATAGGAACACTGAATTGCTTACCGTCCTATGCTTTTCGGATGCTTAATTGTATCCGTATCCGAAAAGCATTTAACGGTAAGCAATAATGTCAATACATAGGATGTCTAATATAAACCTAACCAATAAGGACAACCGCGAAGATATTTCCCCACTGGAAGGTCCTTGTTTATGTGCCTAAAGGAAGGTAAAGCGTCCGGAGCTTTATAGAGGATATTTTGTCAAGTGAATAAGTAAAGGCAACATATTTCAGTCGCTTTGTCAATCTTCTTTGAACAAGACTGATTTTGACGAGGTACTCTTCATTGTAAATAAGGATTATCGCATCATCGATAGGAACACTGAATTGCTTACCGTGCTTTTATGCTCCTATGCTTTTCGGATGCTTAATTGTATCGGTATCCGAAAAGCATATAACGGTAAGCAATAATGTCAATACATAGGATGTCTAATATAAACCTAACCAATAAGGACAACCGCGAAGATATATCCCAACTGGAAGGTCCTTGTTTATGTGCCTAAAGGAAGGTAAAGCGTCCGGAGCTTTATAGAGGATACCTATTTTGTCAAGTGATTAAGTAAAGGCAACATATTTCAGTCGCTTTGTCAATCTTCTTTGAACAAGACTGATTTTGACGAGGTACTCTTCATTGTAAATAAGGAAAGTAAGAAAGGGAAAGAAGAAAATAAGAAAGATTGAAAATATTTATGTGCTAAATTCATTTGAGCCCCTATTTTGGTTTTGATACACCCTGTCGTCGTACTTCCTAATCAAAATCGAATTAAAACGCACATAAAATTCGAATCATTGCAATTATGACGTCACCATTTCAGTAATGACTTGGTTTTTAGTGTCATTCTTCTCAACATTGTTGTCTTTATGATTTGCACCAATAGCGGCCTGCTCTGGAGCATGAGCTAATTTTATGTCTTCATTAGCACGAATTTCAAACATCTACCTAAACCCATAGAATAGTTTCGGGCATGTCTCCCATAAGTGAGGAGTCAAAATGATTAGTCACATGCCGACATGAGATGGTCTCAGGTAAGAGACTACTTACCACATCGCCTGTTAATTGCCGACCAATTTGACCAAGAGTAATTTGTACTTAATTCTAGATAGACAGATACCTGTGTGCCTGACTAGTGGACCTGGTGGTATGTTCGAATATTAGGTAGGAAAAGAAAACTGTTTTTAGGGAATGTAAGGACGCCGATACTATTTAAATAGGAAAAGGCGAGGAAGAAGTAGAAGTGAGGTTGATCTTAAGAAATGCTTCTACTTCCTTAGGTTTAATCCATAGGTCTTGGCCTGCAAGTATTGGACTCTTGGATAGTGATAGCCCTGACGGCCGTTATGTTGTCTGATGGACAGATTCTGGGTCAATTACCATCTCTTTGGACGTCCATATCTTTATACTTTTTGATATTTGAAGAAAATTCTGGGTCAGAGGTGTGAAACCTCATTGTACGTCCATACAATTCGGACTCTTTCAGTCTCTGTAATGTTTGCTCTATTTCTTCTATGTATTCTCCTTGATCTTTATTTTCTTTTAAATAGACTGACAGCTTTTCCTTATCATGTACAGATAGGACTTGATATGTAGGTATAGGACTTGATAAAAACCAACAATAAATATTGTTTCATGACAAAGCATGTCTTGTGATATCCCGGTTAACTGGGCTAACAATGAGATAGACTGTATAATGTAGCATTTTTACAGGTTTCTTTTACTTTTCTTTCAAGTAGGTGACTACTTATTCAGCTAATTCTTGAATTTTCTTTGTTAAATCATGTTGTACCTACTCTACTATCATCTCTTCTCGTTTTTTTTTTCACTTGGAAAACAGGTAGGTATTTTCCTACTTGTAGCTTCACTATTTTTGTTATTCATCACATCTGTAGGTATTTTCTATTCCTACCTAGTCCTGTCTATTGTAGGTGCATACCTAGACCTACTCATATAGTACGCTATTTTCCTCTATGTTTCTTTTCTTCTCCAGTGGTAGGTGCTTTATGGTACCTACCTGCTCTCTATGTATATGGACAGTGGCCATGCCATTGTGTGCAATTAGATGCTGAAATCAACCAGAAACCTGTTAACCATATATTGGCAAGTCGGTATTTGTAGGTACTTAACTACAGTGTTCAATAGATCAGTAGTGATACCTGAAGAATAAAGAACCTAAGTACATAGTGGTTTAGACTTTTTAGACTGTCAGTCACCTTAGGGTAATTTTATGTCTTCATTAGCACGAATTTCAAACATCTACCTAAACCCATAGAATAGTTTCGGGCATGTCTCCCATAAGTGAGGAACAGGTCATTGAGAGTGTCCGCGATATTTGCGCGAATTTCAGATAGAAACCTGTGAAATTTGCGTAAATATTGCGCACACTCGCAACGGTGCCCCGAAAGATGAGATTGGAAGACCAAGTTGGGAGCCATGTCGTAGTTTGTGTACCTGGCTCAATAGAACATTATGTCCGATCTTACCACAGATAGTTTTGAGTTACGAGTAATCCAGAGTTTAAGAAATACTGGCCTCTTAAATCAAATCGGTGACGTCAAAGAAAACCCTTGACACTGTGTTAACTCTTAGTGGTAAGATCGGCCATTATTGAAATTTTGAAGTAGGTTAGCTATCTGGATATTTGGTAAAATTTTGAATGTTCTTCGGAGAGCTAGTGTCAATGCACTTAACACCAACATAGACTGAATCTGAGCACTGAGTAGTAGCATAAGCGAAACTCCCTAACAATACCCTAAAAGAAAGGACAACAATGTCACCACTGCCACCTCAGCTATAATCCAGAGTTTAAGAAATACTGGCCTCTTAAATCAAATCGGTGACGTCAAAGAAAACCCTTGACACTGTGTTAACTCTTAGTGGTAAGCGGCCATTAGTGAAATTTTGAAGTAGGTTAGCCATCTGGATATTTGGTAAACTTTTGAATGTTCTTCGGAGAGCTAGTGTCAATGCACTTAACACAAACATAGACTGAATCCGAGCACTGAGTAGTAGCATAAGCGAAACTCCTTAACAATACCCTAAAAGAAAGGACAACAATGTCACCACTGCCACCTCAGCTATAATTGGCCCTCTTAGATACTAATTATCCTTAGAAACATAGCTAGGATGATAGGTACAGACAAACATTAGGTACCGATAAAATAGTTTGCATCCTGTATTCTAAGCACAGTGTCTAGGAACTCTAGGAGTACACTCAATTAGCCCAGAACTAATAGATACAGTTAACTGTTTTCAATAGAAACACGGAAACACGACTAAGAGGAGTCTTATTATTGGTGATACATTGTTAGTCATACTGAGTATATTTTGCGAGCGTAAATTGCAAGAGACTGAACTACTCGTTTCTAGATCCCATGTCAAGCTCAGGAAATCTCACAAAGTCTATTGAAACAAACAAATTGAATTCCATAAAGTTCAATTCATAAGCATATTTAAAGTTAAATTCATAAAAGCATTTGACCTCATATAACTAGCTGTAGTTATATCTTATAACCATTCCTCAAATAGGATGATCCTAATAAATGTGGTTAATCTGGTTTAACTCCAGCAGCTTTAACAAGAAAACCAAAGACTGTATTAAGTATGAACCAAATTATCAAATTGTATCACTGCAAAGTGTAAGAGTAGCATTTGATCCCAAGAGGACTGGATTCCTCATAGCAGAGGTCACAAAACCTAATTTATCGTTATGACCTAACTCGGAAACCGAAGACGAACCAAATTAACAAATTGTATCACTGCAAAGGAGTTCAAGCATTTGACCCCACAGTTCAGGAACACAAAGGTAATTCTACCATAATCAAGTTTTAAACCGATCAGCCTAGTTAAAGTAAATCAGAAATTAGTTACAAGATTTGACCACAACAAACATACAGAGATCTCAAGATAAATAAAACTGTGTAAAATAATTGTTAAAGGACGTGAAAACAGTGGTGACAATGATGACTTGTAAGATAAAAACTTGTATGTATGAGTTGTATGGATATTTTTTGTATGTCAAACATTTTGCAAGTTTAGAGCTTAACAACTGAACATGAACTCTTGGTTTTAGATCATATGGACTATTTTGTATGTCAAAAACATTTGTGGCCAGGTATCTATGCTTGTTATCTTGTTAAAACTATTCAAATAAACATGAAGTATAGGTTTAGTTGATTCTAGATTATACAGATACATTCCTACTACAGAAGTCTAGTTGATTTTAGATCATGTACCTACGTCTACAGATGTATGTTAATGTACTAACGATGTAAAATTTTGGACATGATGCTTGTATGGATTGCATAATGATTAATGCGTTCTCTAATGTTCCAGGGCTTAACAACTGATATGGTTTTAGATCTTGGTTTTAGATCGTATGGACTATTTTGTATGTCAAAAACATTTGTGGCCAGGTATCTATGCTTGTTAAAACTATTCAAATAAACATGAAGTAGGTTTAGTTGATTCTAGATTATACAGATACATTCCTACTACAGAAGTCTACTTGATTTTAGATCATGTACGTACTACAGATGTTAATGTACCAACGATGTAAAATTTTGGACATGATGCTTGTATGGATTGCATAATGATTAATGCGTTCTCTAATGTTCCAGGTCTATTTCGCAATATTTACATTGAAGACAAGTACCTACCAGAGTAGAGGTTCAGGAGTACTTCTTTTGTCCTTCTAAACATCTAGTTTAGGCCTGTAGGTATGGTATGTACTTCAAATACCTACACAAATAGGTACCTAATTTGAGTACTGAATTGCTTTTCAAGTATTGTTCCATGTATTTAAGCAGCGTCTATTTTAACTATTTTTCGATCCACCAAAATCCTTTGGTGGATTGAAAGTGAAATTGGCAAAGTGGGAAAGTGTCTTTTCCCAACGTAGGCCAATCGATAACATGCAAAATTTCTTGTCAATACATAAGGTAGAGTGGTGGGTAAGTAGAAGTAGCGTCTATTTTTCGATCCACCAAAATCCTTTGGTGGATTGAAAGTGACATTGGCAAGGTCAGTGGGAAAGTGTCTTTTCCCAACGTAGGCCAATCGGTAACATGCAAATTTCTTGTCAATACATAAGGTAGAGTGGTGGGTAAGTAGTTAGGTACTCGTGATTTTCTACAGGTTACCTATTAGGTTTTCATTTTCCTTTCTTTCTTGTGGTCGCCCAAATTCTTATGGGTGTTTATAATTATGCTGATACTAGCCTGCTGTTGCTATTGTTGATGTTGTTGTTGTTTTTGTTATTGTTTCACTGGACGTTACTTTCATCATGTGTCTTATTAGTGTTTCTTTTTTGTGGTCTCCAAATTGTTATGGCTGTTAAAATAATTCATGTTCGGGACATTGTTGTCATTATTTCCGACGTTCTTTTCATCACTTACCTGGAGCTATTTATGGTGAAACTTCAGTAAAAGTTGATAGGTCCTTAGTTATCTTCAAACTACAGGTGTTTATTTAACGAACATCAACAAAAAATTTAGGTAACATCAACAAAAAATAGCAAAAGCTTCAACAGAATCATCAGGTGCTTCACAACAACTTAATGGGACCTTTCCTGCTTCTTTATCTGAATTTGGACTGAACTTGTTTCTTTCTCTTGGCTTAAACCCGTCTTTCTCTTCGTCTCGATCAGGTATGCCGACGCCTGACCAAACCCTGACCACGCACGTCACACGGGCCATCGACTTTATCCGCGAACTTCGAGAGATCTTCCGGGACACACGAACCACGCCGCAGGCGACAACAGAGATCATCAATCAAGCCGAATATACGTCGAAAAAGCGCATCATGAAACCCAATCTGGACCCGTTGCTGGCAGCCCATCAAGTAGCGAGTCACCAGGTGGCGGAAATTATCAAGGACAGCGACGAGCGAGGGAGTACGAGCTTTCCACTGATTGGAGTGTGATAGTCCTGGTTTATCCTGCTGGGGTAAAAATGAAACGTTCTTTACTTAGGCTGGCTGACCAAAGGCTTGTACTGTTAGTAAAATGAGACTTCTAGTTCTAAGCTGGTAGTCCAAGTAAAGCACCAGTACACTTTTTCAATTATGGCAGAAACACACTACCATCACGTCACGTGAAGTCATGGAGAGTCAAAAAGACGGAATTCAAAGTTTTCCCATAATATTGTAGGTAATTTCGTTCAGGACAGACACACTACTATCACGTGACGTCAAGTGAAGGTACCAGCCTTTACATTTTCCGGATTAATTATACGTTTTACGAAATTCCCTGTAACTGCAAAATGGTGTTTGTGGCATTTTTGGAGTTGGTGAAATAGGGGGTGCTTATGAGAACCTTTTAGAGTACGAAACTCGCCTTGCCTCGGTCGGGATTCAAACCCAAGCCCGCCCAGTTACCGGACGAATACTTTACCATTCTGCTACCGATATTACCTCTCACATGATGGGAACTTCTGGAGTGTCCCCGTGGCTTCATACAAATAAAACCACAGCTTCCATATGGGAGTTTTGAACTTGGAAACTATTGTTAACTATAGGGAGAATACAATAAAATTGTGGTAGGCAACTGCCTAGTACGTAAGAAACAATACAATTTTGTACCATTTGAAATTCTCGGCAGGGAATTGTAAAACTATAATATAACAATTACAACATATTGTAGGTATTATTATTTTCCAGTCACAAGTTAAATTCAGATTAGAATACTTTAGGTCCCTCTTCCTAGCCTTTTTCCGTGTTCGGATGGGGTCGGCGTTTATCGTCAGCCTCTCAATCAGCCCTAAGGTGATTGCTTTGCGCTAACATTTGGTTTTGGCCACAATTATTTAGGCTACAATTAGAACACTTGAGGTACCTACTCTAACATTTTTTTCAGAATAACCAACCTCAGTAGTGTAGGCTGCAGTTTTTAGCACGCTGGTGGACTCTGGAGCTGGAGGTTGGTGATTCGAGTCCTAGTCACGTAAATGAAGTGGGGAACGACATTCTTAGTCTTTTAGTAAATTGCAACCCAAGGTGAAAAAGATTACAATATTTATCCCATAAATTTTCAGACTGTTTGTTCTTCCACTTTTCAGGCTGAGTAAAACCATTTCACGCAGCCCAACATGTCATTCATCTAAGTATTCTAAGTTTCTAAGTAATGTGGGATGTGGGTAAATAAAAATATGCAAAAAATACTTAATTTTGGGGGGGGGGAAATCTGTATTCTTGAACTTACCATCAGTCTAGAATCAAACTAATTACAGGTTGTAAAGAATGGAATGGAATAGTCACTTCACGTTCTGTATACAATCTGTGAACAAAATTAACATCAAATAGCCATTAAATTTGGGCTGACGGCTGACGTACCTATAATTAATCTGCCAGTAATAAGTACCTTCATAGTCACAAGACTTCATTTAGTTGGTGGTAATAAAAAATAAATAGTAATAATAAATACGAGTAATAATAATTAATCAAAGTCTGGCAGATCACGCGAATAAGACTTCAAAGATGTTTTAGAATCGTATCTTGTCATCTACCTTGTTTATAGCCACTGCTAGGTAGAGGCAGGAATGTCCCTCAGGATTGAAGGGACATGTCAGTCTAATTATACCTACTAAACCCAAAATGACTCTTTGGTTCTAAATATAGCGGCCGAACCAAACATTTCTCGAGCCTCGGCCCAAAGACACTTTTGATCTACATCTAAAAAGAACTTCTCTACAAAGTTGAAAAAAAAAACATTACATTTAGAGAGGGCTTAAAGAGTAACAACCTAAGTCAACACAATATTGTGAAGTTCTGCATTAAAAAAAAAAGTAAGAAATGAAGTCAAGAACAAAAGCAAACCAACTTCTTCATTCTTCATCAAAACAGACCAAAGTAGTTAATGTTTCACAAACTTAGTTCTCATACTGTTACGTCACACTAAAACATCGTTTAGACAAAATAATAGTTTAAAAAATGACAGGTAGTTAAGGGTACATCTAAATCTAAAAAGAACTTCTCTACAAAGTTGAAAGAAAACATTACATTTAGAGTAACGGGCTTAAAGAGTAACAACTAACAACCTAAGTCAACACAATATTGTGAAGTTCTTCATTAAATAAACAAGTAAGAAATGAAGTCAAGAACAAAAGCAAACCAACTTCTTCATTCTTCATCAAAACAGACCAAAGTAGTCAAAGTTTCACAAACTTAGTTCTCATACTGTTACGTCACACTAAAACATCGTTTAGACAAAATAATAGTTTAAAAAATGACAGGTAGTTAAGTTGTTGTGAAGCACCTGATGATTCTGTTGAAGCTTTTGCTATTTTTTGTTGATGTTACCTAAATTTTTTGTTGATGTTCGTTAAACACCTGTAGTTTGAAGATAA
Organism: Diaphorina citri; assembly: GCF_000475195.1. Lineage (NCBI taxonomy): Eukaryota > Metazoa > Arthropoda > Insecta > Hemiptera > Psyllidae > Diaphorina > Diaphorina citri. The sequence continues at coordinate 528,114 of NW_007377459.1, forward strand.
CTAAGGACCTATCAACTTTTACTGAAGTTTCACCATAAATAGCTCCAGATAAGTGATGAAAAGAACGTCGGAAATAATGACAACGATGTCCCGAAGATGAATTATTTTAACAGCCATAACAATTTGGAGACCACAAAAAAGAAACACTAATAAGACACATGATGAAAGTAACGTCCAGTGAAACAATAACAAAAACAACAACAACATCAACAATAGCAACAGCAGGCTAGTATCAGCATAATTATAAACACCCATAAGAATTTGGGCGACCACAAGAAAGAAAGGAAAATGAAAACCTAATAGGTAACCTGTAGAAAATCACGAGTACCTAACTACTTACCCACCACTCTACCTTATGTATTGACAAGAAATTTGCATGTTACCGATTGGCCTACGTTGGGAAAAGACACTTTCCCACTGACCTTGCCAATGTCACTTTCAATCCACCAAAGGATTTTGGTGGATCGAAAAATAGACGCTACTTAATACATGGAACAATACTTGAAAAGCAATTCAGTACTCAAATTAGGTACCTATTTGTGTAGGTATTTGAAGTACATACCATACCTACAGGCCTAAACTAGATGTTTAGAAGGACAAAAGAAGTACTCCTGAACCTCTACTCTGGTAGGTACTTGTCTTCAATGTAAATATTGCGAAATAGACCTGGAACATTAGAGAACGCATTAATCATTATGCAATCCATACAAGCATCATGTCCAAAATTTTACATCGTTGGTACATTAACATCTGTAGTACGTACATGATCTAAAATCAAGTAGACTTCTGTAGTAGGAATGTATCTGTATAATCTAGAATCAACTAAACCTACTTCATGTTTATTTGAATAGTTTTAACAAGCATAGATACCTGGCCACAAATGTTTTTGACATACAAAATAGTCCATACGATCTAAAACCAAGATCTAAAACCATATCAGTTGTTAAGCCCTAAACTTGCAAAATGTTTGACATACAAAAAATATCCATACAATTCATACATACAAGTTTTTATCTTACAAGTCATCATTGTCACCACTGTTTCTACTGATCTATTGAACACTGTTGTTAAGTGCCTACAAATACCGACTTGCCAAAATATGGTTAACAGGTTTCTGGTTGATTTCAGCAACTAATTGCACACAATGGCATGGCCACTATCCATATACATAGAGAGCAGGTAGGTAGGTACCATAAAGCACCTACCACTGGAAAAAAAAGAAACATGAAGGAAAATAGCGCACTATTTATGTATGTATACTTGTACAGGTACATAGGTCTATAATAGACAGGACTAGGTAGAAATAGAAAATGCCTACAGATGTGATAAATAGCAAAAATAGAGAAGCTATAAGTAGGAAAATACTTACCTACCTGTTTTCCAAGTGGAACAAAAAACAGAAGAGATGATAGTAGAGTAGGTACAACATGATTTAACAAAGAAAATTCAAGAATTAGCTGAATAAGTAGTCACCTACTTGAAAGAAAAGTAAAAGAAACCTGTAAAAATGCTACATTATACAGTCTATCTCATTGTTAGCCCAGTTAACCGGGATATCACAAGACATGCTTTGTCATGAAACAATATTTATTGTTGGTTTTTATCAAGTCCTATACCTACATATCAAGTCCTATCTGTACATGATAAGGAAAAGCTGTCAGTCTATTTAAAAGAAAATAAAGATCAAGGAGAATACATAGAAGAAATAGAGCAAACATTACAGAGACTGAAAGAGTCCGAATTGTATGGACGTACAATGAGGTTTCACACCTCTGACCCAGAATTTTCTTCAAATATCAAAAAGTATAAAGATATGGACGTCCAAAGACATAACTTATCAACAACTCTCTATATGTGTTGTAAACCTCGACTCGGCCTAACTTATTCCAAAGCTGTACAAAATGTAAATCTTGGAGTCTTTCAATTTGGAAAAGAAATTTGATTTAACACTGTTGGAACTTTTATGGCCAAATTTAACATTGGGGATAATATCTTTGAGGGATTTTTCAATTTTATAACTAGTTTCACCGAGATAAGGGAAGGAATAGTAAATGGGGGCAGGACTAACTCTATGAACAGGGACATTAGGAGAATTTTTAAATTTATTTAATAAAGTACGAACCAAGTTTTTAGGGTAACCATTTTCAGATAAAGTATTGTAAATATCAGTGTATAATCTATCATGAAATTTAGAATCAGAAAGGGTTAAGGTTCTATTGATCAAGTTTTTAGCACAATTAATTTTGTATGACATGGGTTGGTTGCTATGATAGTTTAATAATCTTCCAGAGTGTGTTGGTTTTTTGTAATGGCAAGTTTCAATTGATCCATCAACATTTTTAATAACAGTAAGATCTAGAAATGGTAAGGAAGAGCAATTTTCTTCTTCTAAAGTAAATTGGATATCTGGATGAAAGGAGTTGAAAGTTTCTAGTACATGGGTAATTTTGCTAGAATCAGCGGACATAAAAGTATCATCAACATATTTAACAGCAAATTGCAAACAATCCTGAAGTTGTGGGAGAACAATATCGAATAGGGAATCTAAAACAATGTCAGCAACAATAGGGGACAATGAACAACCCATAGCAAGGGAATCTTGGGTGTATACAGTATTGTTATATGAAAAGTAAGCTGTAGTAAGACAGAATTCAATAATTTCTTTAAAAAGTTCAAAGTTTAGATCCGTATGATTTTTAATGACGTTCCATTTACTCAAAATTAGATTTAAGGCCAAAGAAGTAGGGATTTTAGTGAACAAAGAAATAACATCCAAAGAAATTAATTTATATCCACTCTTAATAGTTTTGGATTTAATAAAGTCACGAAATTCAAATGAGTTTTTAACATTGTATGTGGAACTTTTCAGGGGTTGTAATATTGGGACTAAAAATTTAGATAAATTGTAGGATGGGGAATTAATACAGGAAACAATAGGTCTTAATTTTAACTCAGGCTTATGAATTTTAGGTAAACCATAGATTTTGGGGGCAACAGAATTGTAAGTCATGAGTTCTCTTTTTCCAGAAAACAATCATGTGATTACTCAACATACTTGTCTTGAGCCGTGTGATTTAGTGCACAATCAACAAGCTGGGTCCGTCCCTCCGGGAATTTTTTAGTCCGTAGTTTATTCGATCGTGATTAGAGAAAATCAGTACCTATTTTTATTTATTCTAATCTTGTTAGCCTCGGGTTTGCAATAATAGAATAAAGTTTCTAGAATTTGTTGCAATTTTCTAAAAGAATAGAATAGGTGTCTAGAATTTGGTTGACAAAGTGTAACGGCGACACTGTACGTTCTATTCAGCCGGAAGTGAATTTATAGAGTTCCACGAATCCAGAGGGGACACACTTTAATTCCTCTGGTATAATTCTTTCACTGTGACCAAGACCGTCTCCAGTCTCCATATTTCGCTTGTGGTGGCCTACGGTAGTAGTTCCCAAACCTGTGGTAAGAGCAGTCAGTCCCTAGGCTCGCTAAGCCATGTAGGTAATATCCATCCGTAGATTCGTAGAAGCTTAACCAATTCTTTAGGGCTGTTAGCCCCTACACCCAAGCCTCATATTGGGATTTTTGTGTATGGAGTTAAGCTGATGTAACATCCTTAGTTCCATACCCTATATCAACAGCGAAGATAGTGTGATGAAGCCCACTAAATAGAGACAAAAGAAAGGGAATCCAGCTGCGGTAGCACGTTGATCAGTTCCCAGTGGATCGTTGAGGTTAAGCAACGTTTCTTGTTGTTGGTATTGGGATAGATGATCGTCTGTTTAATCTTGCTTTTGCATTGCTTTTGCTTACTTTTGAGTAGGCAGAGGTTTGTCGCCGAACGAAGGGTAAAACCCCCGTCCCTAATAAAGCCCCCTTGAGCGATTAAGTCTGGCCTTCAATGGACAAAAGGACTCAGGTGGACCGAAGGAAGGGTTTAACCCCGTCCCTAAGCCCTCCGAGCGATCTCAATGAATAAACTTTGACCTTCAATGGAAAAAGAGAATCAATAGATGATACTCAGGTGGTACTAGGCATTAGGTTGAAACCCCCTGGCGAATAGCTTAGCCTGGGACAGTAATGTCTTCATACTTTCCTAATACCTATTAGTCCGTGGTGTGCCACAGACCACACAGCCACAGACTCGCAGGAAACCAGGAATCTTGCGGATCAAACCGGAAGTCGCTGTACCTGGGTTATCCGTGGTTCTGCATCCTACAGGGTGTGTCTCAAATAGCTTGGCACGTCAGGTAGATGTTGCCGAAGTGACGGCAATTATCGCATCATCGATAGGAATACTGAATTGCTTACCGTCCTATGCTTTTCGGATGCTTAATTGTATCCGTATCCGAAAAGCATATAAAGGTAAGCAATAATGTCAATACATAGGATGTCTAATATAAACCTAACCAATAAGGACAACCGCGAAGATATATCCCAACTGGAAGGTCCTTGTTTATGTGCCTAAAGGAAGTTAAAGCGCTCGGAGCTTTATAGAAGATATTTTGTCAAGTGATTAAGTAAAGGCAACATTTTTCAGTCGCTTTGTCAATCTTCTTTGAACATCAGACTGATTTTGACGAGGTACTCTTCATTGTAAATAAGGAAAGTAAGAAAGGGAAAAAAGAAAATAAGAAAGATTGAAAATATTTATGTGCTAAATTCATTTGAGCCCCTATTTTGGTTTTGATACACCCTGTTGACGTACTTCCTAATCAAAATCGAATTAAAACGCACATAAAATTCGAATCATTGCAATTATGACGTCACCATTTCAGTAATGACTTGGTTTTTAGTGTCATTCTTCTCAACATTGTTGTCTTTATGATTTGCACCAATAGCGGCCTGCTCTGGAGCATGAGCTAATTTTATGTCTTCATTAGCACGAATTTCAAACATCTACCTAAACCCATAGAATAGTTTCGGGCATGTCTCCCATAAGTGAGGACGTCGTAAAATTTAAATCACCAGAAAACAATCAAGTGATTACTCAACATACTTGTCTTGAGCCGTGTGATTTAGTGCACAATCAAAAATCAAGAGGTAGAAAAGTACAGTGAATTTAACTTGTGACTGGAAAATAATAATACCTACAATATGTTGTAATTGTTATATTATAGTTTTACAATTCCCTGCCGAGAATTTCAAATGGTACAAAATTGTATTGTTTCTTACGTACTAGGCAGTTGCCTACCACAATTTTATTGTATTCTCCCTATAGTTAACAATAGTTTCCAAGTTCAAAACTCCCATATGGAAGCTGTGGTTTTATTTGTATGAAGCCACGGGGACACTCCAGAAGTTCCCATCATGTGAGAGGTAATATCGGTAGCAGAATGGTAAAGTATTCGTCCGGTAACTGGGCGGGCTTGGGTTTGAATCCCGACCGAGGCAAGGCGAGTTTCGTACTCTAAAAGGTTCTCATAAGCACCCCCTATTTCACCAACTCCAAAAATGCCACAAACACCATTTTGCAGTTACAGGGAATTTCGTAAAACGTATAATTAATCCGGAAAATGTAAAGGCTGGTACCTTCACTTGACGTCACGTGATAGTAGTGTGTCTGTCCTGAACGAAATTACCTACAATATTATGGGAAAACTTTGAATTCCGTCTTTTTGACTCTCCATGACTTCACGTGACGTGATGGTAGTGTGTTTCTGCCATAATTGAAAAAGTGTACTGGTGCTTTACTTGGACTACCAGCTTAGAACTAGAAGTCTCATTTTACTAACAGTACAAGCCTTTGGTCAGCCAGCCTAAGTAAAGAACGTTTCATTTTTACCCCAGCAGGATAAACCAGGACTATCACACTCCAATCAGTGGAAAGCTCGTACTCCCTCGCTCGTCGCTGTCCTTGATAATTTCCGCCACCTGGTGACTCGCTACTTGATGGGCTGCCAGCAACGGGTCCAGATTGGGTTTCATGATGCGCTTTTTCGACGTATATTCGGCTTGATTGATGATCTCTGTTGTCGCCTGTACCTACCTACATAACTACCTACATGTAATAATAATAATAATATTTTTATTGTATTTTACCTTTCGGTGTTTACAAATTTTCTTAATCTATGCCTTAGAACTAAAACTTATACCTATTATTAAAAATCTGGTGTGAACATCACACGACTTTCTATTACATTAAACTTCTCAACTGTAAGTCGGACAGTTCTAAAAAAAAAAAAAAAAAAAAAAAAAAAAAAAAAGAGTAAAAAGGAGTAAAAAGCAAAGGATGCAGAAGGAGAGGAAGAAGAAGACGAAGAAAGAGAAGAAGCGAAGAAGAAGAAGAAAGAGAAGAGGAAGAAAGCAATAATAATAATATTGCCTGTCAAAAGACCTAAAGGTTTTCGTGTCCCATTTAAAGAAGTTCTAGAACTATATCTTATATCTTGGGAAAATCAGAAAATGGAACACAGCTATTATTACTTTACCTATTAATGGAAACTTGGTGCCCCCACCACGGTTCCGCTCTTGGTCCAAATTCAGATAAAGAAGCAGGAAAGGTCTCATTAAAAGCAATAATAATAATATTGCCTGTCAAAAGACCTAAAGGTTTTCATGTCCCATTTAAAGAAGTTCTAGAACTATATCTTGTATCTTGGGAAAATCAGAAAATGGAACACAGCTATTATTACTTTACCTATTAATGGAAACTTGGTGCCCCCACCACGGTTCCGCTCTTCACTAGACTTGAGTATCTCTGCCACTTGCTCGCTATTCACTGCATGGTCCCTCATCAACGAGTCTGGCATGACCAACATCTTCCTTTTCTTGGTAGTGTCCTCATGGTTCATCAGCCTCGTGATTCCAAACTTTGCTCGGGTGTCTCGTAGGAGCTCTCTCAACTCACGCAGGAACTCCCCAGTCCCTGTAGCCGTGGGGGGCGTTACGTCAGGTGTAGGAGCTCCCCAGAGTGGCAGCCGCGTGCCTAGTCGCGCCAATTCCTCACTGGATTTCAGAAGTTGGGCGACTTGCTCACTGTTAACCCCATGCGCCATGATCAGCGGATGTTGCTGGACAACCATCTTCTTGAGTTTCGTCGTGTCTTCGCTGTTCATAAGTTTGGTAGCGGCCTTGTACGTCGCACGCGTGTCCCGGAATATTTCACGCAGTTCGCGCGCAAATTCTTTGTCCTCCTGCGCGTGCGTTGATTCTGCATTGCGCCGAGCGCGGGCCCGCCGCTGCGGTTTGTAATGTTCAACGAGGTCGTCATTGATTTCAACGATTTGGTCGTACAGTCGGTGCTTTTGCTGCTGGATAAAATTGTGAATTTCGTCAAGATGGGATTCGATTTCTTATTTGTGTAGAAAATTTCGGTAGAGGTTAGACTTGCGTGGTTATGAGAAGGATTGAGGAGCTAGAAGCTAGGAGTTATTTAAAATTATCGTGTGTTGACTGAGATAGGAAAATGGTAGAGGTTAGACTTGCGTGGTTATGAGAAGGAGTGAGGAGCTAGAAGCTAGGAGTTATTTAAAATTATCGTGTGTTGACTGAGATACTTTTTATACGAATTCTTCATTGATATATTTCCTAAGAAAATGGTAGAGGTTAGACTTGCGTGGTTATGAGGATTGAGGAGCTAGAAGCTAGGAGTTATTTAAAATTATCGTGTGTTGACTGAGATACTTTTTATACGAATTCTTCATTGATATATTTCCTAAACCCCACAATCGTCGCTAAGACGACATGGCCCTAGTGCTTTCATTCCAAAACCTATTCACTACTTTGTGAGATTTCCTGAGCTTGACATGGGATCTAGAAACGAGTAGTTCAGTCTCTTGCAATTTACGCTCGCAAAATATACTCAGTAAACGACATGGCCCTAGTGCTTTCATTCCAAAACCTATTCACCACTTTGTGAGATTTCCTGAGCTTGACATGGGATCTAGAAACGAGTAGTTCAGTCTCTTGCAATTTACGCTCGCAAAATATACTCAGTACGACTAACAATGTATCACCAATAATAAGACTCCTCTTAGTCGTGTTTCCGTGTTTCTATTGAAAACAGTTAACTGTATCTATTAGTTCTGGGCTAATTGATTGTGCTCCTAGGTCTCCTAGAATTCTTAGACACTGTGCTTAGAATACAGGATGCAAACTATTTTATCGGTAGGTACCTAATGTTTGTCTGTACCTATCATCCTAGCTATGTTTCTAACGATAATTAGTATCTAAGAGGGCCAATTATAGCTGAGGTGGCAGTGGTGACATTGTTGTCCTTTCTTTTAGGGTATTGTTAGGGAGTTTCGCTTATGCTACTACTCAGTGCTCGGATTCAGTCCATGTTGGTGTTAAGTGCATTGACACTAGCTCTCCAAAGAACATTCAAAATTTTACCAAATATCCAGATAGCTAACCTACTTCAAAATTTCACTAATGGCCGACCTTACCACTAAGAGTTAACACAGTGTCAAGGGTTTTCTTTGACGTCACCGATTTGATTTACATAGGCCAGTATTTCTTAAACTCTGGATTACTCGTAACTCAAAACTAGGACATAATGTTCCATTGAGCCAGGTACACAAACTACGACATGGTCCCCAACTTGGTCTTCCAATCTCATCTTTCGAGGCACCGTTGCGAGTGTGCGCAATATTTACGCAAATTTCACAGGTTTCTATCTGAAATTTGCGCAAATATCGCGGACACTCTCAATGATCTGTCGAAAGACCAGTTTGGAAGATCAACTTGGGAACCATGCAGTTTCTGAGATAATTTGAGGTGTGTGGAAATTTGATATAGATTTGATGGATTCCAAGAAAAAAGTTTGTGGTTGACAGTGTTATTGGTACTATCCCAGGGCTTTTAATCTTTTAATTCTAGGATTGGATGTTTGATACCTCTTTGATACCTTACAAGCATGGCGGGCTGGAAAAAGCTTATAACTCATATCGACCATGGAACAAACTATATCTTATCTCTCAAGTTCTTTGTCGTCAAGCAGAGCTTTTTCACAACTTTTGAAGCTAACTATTTCAAATCTCTGAACAATATCAGTTAGTTATCTACGCTGTCATAGGCTTTAGATTCAGTCATTGAAAAAAAGATTGTTGAAGGAAAATACTGGGATTTGCAATGATACAAGGAGGGTATACCGGCGTGAACGACCTGGCATTCCTGTGTTAAAACGCCTTATTCGAAAAAAAGAGGGGTATACTTAGATTCTACCTAGTGGAAATGGAAACACACAAGTGAACACTGCACATAAAGACAAGTGAGTTAACACCCGGTGAGACCACATTGTGAAGAAC
>NW_007377460.1:0-39140 GCF_000475195.1 Diaphorina citri
AAAAAAAAAAAAAAAACTGGTTTTTGGGGGATTTTTTTCACATTTTCTCACACAAATGAGCTCTGATCTTGAAATTTGAACATTCTATGAACTCAAAGCGAGAAAGTTTTAGATAACACTTCAGTCGTTATTTTAAGACCGGTTTTAGCGTCACCTATGTTAAGCTACGCCGAGCAAGGCCAATAAATGGATGGGTGACTTAAACATATATATTGGGAATAAAGGGAGAACGGGTTTTAGTCTTCATTTTAAATCATTACATGAAAGTAAAATCGAAAAATCAAATCAAGAATAATAATAATAAACTGAATATTAAACAAATTAGTAGGTACATAGGTACTGATTTTCTCTAATCACGATCGAATAAACTACGGGCTAAAAAATTCCCGGAGGGACGGGCCTAGGTACATAGGTAGGTACTGATCGAATAAACTACGGGCTAAATAATTCCCGGAGGGACGGGCCCAGCTTGTTTTTTCTCTCTCTACCCTGATATCTACAATATATTTTTTTTTCCTTCTACTTTTCTTCAAACGGAAAAGAAGAGGAAAAGGAGAAAAAAATGTTCAAAACTTTGCGCTCTACTAGTACCTAACTCCCTAATATGTATCATTTAAGAAAATAGACCCTCGGTGACGGGGGTACTTTCAAAGTTCTTCCCATTCTGAATGCGTGCAACTTTTCCACTAATACTATCGCGGTATCGTATCGCGTCACATGAGCTCATGGGGAGTCGGAAAGATGTAGTTCAAAGTTTTCCCATGATGTTGTAGGTAATTTCGTTCATGATAGCTACACTAATATGACGTCACGTCATGCAGATCAAGTGACCAGCCTTTGAGGTGCTATGGTCGAAACTTGTAAAAAATTTGAAAAAAAACTTCGTTATGGGTTTTTTGGGCAATCTCCCTTAGGTGTACGGAGTTCCCCCACATTCCCCTAATTTCGTTCATGATAGCTACACTAATATGACGTCACGTCATGCAGATCAAGTGACCAGCCTTTGAGGTGCTATGGTCGAAACTTGTTGATTCAATATGGACAACCACTACATATAGCAGGGATTTCCAAGCCCGATGAAAGTATTAGTAAGAGTTTACTTTGAGGGCCGCCCGAGCGCAGGGAGAGCAGAGGTGAGATGTGGCGAATGTGAAAATGTTGCACAGGAAACATCGTTGGCCGCTCTCGCGGGCCGCCATCGCCAGTTGCAAAACCCCTGTCGCCCTGCCCGAGTTGAATTTCTTGTGAGAGTTGACCTTTTGGCATTCAATAGGAGGGCTAGCAAACTTGGGCATCCATAGATAACAAACGGCAATATATTATTACAAGGCACATAACGAAACGCGCCTAAGAGTCGGCCTTTACTTTGAGGGCCGCCCGAGCGCAGGGAGAGGTGAGATGTGGCGAATGTGAAAATGTTGCACATAAACAAAAAAAATGTCACAGGAAACATCGTTGGCCGTTCTCGCGGGCCGCCATCGCCAGTTGCAAGACCCCTGTCGCCCTGACCGAGTTGAATTTCTTGTGAGTTGACCTTTTGGCATTCAATAGGAGGGCTAGCAAACTTGGGCATCCATAGATAACAAACGGCAATATATTATTACAAGGCACATATGTAGATCTCTTATGCACCTTCTAATATGATATTCATCTTTCTCTCAAAGAACATTTCAAGAGGAAGAAAAGAGTCGAGAGGAGAAAAAAAATGTCAAATAAAGTTTTAAAAAGAATAAATATAATATGCGATCTCTTATGCACCTTCTAATATGATATTCATCTTCTCAAAGAACATTTCAAGAGGAAGAAAAGAGTCGAGAGGAGAAAAAAAATGTCAAATAAAGTTTTAAAAAGAATAAATATAATATGCGGAATACAGATGGATGAATAGGAAAAAGGTAGTTAAAAAGCAGAAAAAAAGATAAAGTAAAACAAAGACGTTTTTTTTCCCCTCCGTTTCGTTTCATTCTGCTTATTTGTTTGAGATAGAGAGACAAACTTTTGTTTAGTATTTCATTTTTTGCTATTTTTTCTTCTTTTCGCTACAAGTCTATGATTTTAAAAATTATGAAGTTCGTAATGGGATTGAAAAATCTGCTCCTGAATGAGAACATCTGGTGCTTTTAGGGAACGAGGAATGGACGTTTCTTGATATAGAAAAGGCGTTTGACACCCTCCGTTTTGTTTCATTCTGCTTATTTGTTTGAGATAGAGAGACAAACTTTTGTTTAGTATTTCATTTTTTGCTATTTTTTCCTTCTTTTCGCTACAAGTCTATGATTTTAAAAATTATGAAGTTCGTAATGGAATTGAAAAATCTGCTCCTGAATGAGAACATCTGGTGCTTTTAGGGAACGAGGAATGGACGTTTCTTGATCTAGAAAAAGCGTTTGACACTTTAGACGCATCGAAATTGAACATTGTTTTAACAGGGAGAAGAGGATTCAATGAAGAATTTTAAATGACCCAAATAATGTAAAGACTGAGGTACTTACCAAGGACCAAGCATTGCGGAACTTCAGACATCAATAAGCTTAAACTCAACTGAGCTGATCTCAAGGATACCAAAGCACCAGGGACCTATTTCTAATTTCACTCTGCACTTTGAAAAATAACCCAAAAATTGACTGTGGACTAAAATGTTCCTATACACTAGTGATGGTGTTTACAAAAAACCCTATAGCTGGAGTACCAAGTGGCCTTATGTAATCGAGGTATACCTACATAAGTACTCGACACGACAACTCAACATACAAACATAGGTATAGGTACATAGTATTTCATAATGTACAAAAATCCACATTTTTGGAGGGAGAGAGAGACATAGAAAACCAGAGAATGAGTCTGTCCTTATTATTATCTATCATTTTCTTTTTCTAACTTTTCGAGAGATCTTGCTCGCTCAATTTCCTACTCCAAACACAAAGAACTACTTTGCTCTCTCTCCCCTCCTCCCCCCCTCTCTCTCTGTCCCTCCGTCTCTCTTTCTCTCTCTCTAGTTGAAAGCCACATAACTTTCACTTCAATGCTCCTTACCCGAAACTTTCATGTACTTTCTTTTCATTCCCATCTCTCTCCTTCCCTCACTCTCTCTTTCTTTCTCCCTAAAATTCATTCAATCTCTCTCTCTCTCTCTCTCTCTAACTCATTCCCTCGCTCTCTCTTTCTTTCTCCCTAAAATTCATTCCGTCCCTCTCCTTCTTTAACTCTTTCTTTGGTTCTTTTCTTGTTTATAAAGAACGAGATAGGGGAGGGAAAAGGCGGGAGGGAGTGAGTGAGAGAGAGAGAGAGAGAGAAATATTTGGAGGGGATGAGAAGAAACTTGAAGGAGAGAGAGAGAAAAGAAAATTAAGATGAACGAAAGGGAAAGAGAAAACGACAAAATGAATGAGAAAGATGGAGAAGAAGGAGAAGTTGAAAGAGAGAAAAGAAAATTAAGACGAAGGAGAGGAAAGAGGAAGAGAGAGAGAGAGAGAGAGAAAGTAGGAAAGAAAGAGAAAGAGGGAGACGGAACTAATTTAATGTTTCAGAAACAGTTTGAAAGTCAGGTTCTAGGGTTCACAACGGGCAAAAAAAGAGAGAGGGGAGAAGGTTAAAGGGAGAGAGACTAGATTAGAGGGGGAGAGTAGGACAGAAGGTAAGAGAAAGGGAGGGAGGGGAAATCTCAAGAAAAAGAGAAAGAATGGGGGGGAAGTATGAGAAAGGATGATGAAAGGGTTAAAATCCAAGGAAAAGAAATATAGAGGGGGAAAGGAGGAGGGGGATTTTTTTTCCTTCGTACTTTTCTTCAAACGGAAAAGAAGAGGAAAAGGAGAAAAAAAAAATGTTCAAAACTTTGCGCTCTACTAGTACCTAACTCCCTAATATGTATCATTTAAGAAAATAGACCCCCGGTGACGGGGGCGTACACACTATAGGGTCCAATTGGTCCATATATCATTGAATGTAGCTTCAAACTCATCCATATCATATTGTGTTTGTTTTCTCAGCTCTATATCATCAGCATTCGTAATATTGAACGCTTCTATCTAAAAAATGGCCTAACCCTTCATGTAAAGCCCCTTTTTGGGTAAAACAACTTTTCCAATACAGCATGTTGTTCAAAATCGGTTCCCCAAAGATCATGCCTCATGCCAGCACCTCAATGTTACACAAAGATATAATACTTTTTGTAAAAATTCTCCCAATGCTTTTGTATGGAAATCAAAAAACTTCAAGTCTTCAAGGGTTGTTTTACTGGAAACGCGATTTTTCTATCTGGCCCTTCTTGAGTAAAACTCTTCAATCATCCACGTGACATAATTATCACTCTATTTGTATTTGTACTATTTGTATTTCATAATATATATTATATCCAGGCACTTACTTGACAATGCTAATTCATATTATTAACTCATTACCTATTCATTTTTGATTGAAAATGGCGCAGTCAGGAGAAAGTAGAGGTGTATTTTCTATTTTTCTTTCGACTCCTTTTGGGAAACAACACTGCTTTTCAATTTCAACAAATTGGCTGCCAAAGCTTGTTCTATGCCTATGGTGTTTACCCACTGGCCCCCACGTATGAAAACACCTCAATTAAATGAGAGACGGACTTTTTTTTTCAACTGGTACTTTTTATTAGGTTTATTTTTGATATTCATAAATATAGATAATAACAAAGAATAAAACATTAGTGATTGAATGAATAGCAAATAAGAATTTACAAAATTTCAAGAATAATCAAACTTTCATCATACCCTGATGTCTGATGTACTATTTTTAGTATGTGCCAGGGTATGGTTTAGTAGGAATAAATAAAAAGAATAAATTGAAAAAAAAAAAAAAAAAAAAAAAAAAAAAAAAAAAAAATTTTTATTGAATTTTTTTTTAAAAAAAAACCTTTTACCCTATGTTTTTTTCCCCTTATCTCTCCCTTACCCTATATTTTTTCCCCTTATCTCTCCCTTACCCTATGTTTTTTTCCCCTTATCTCTCCCTTACCCTATATTTTTTCCCCTTATCTCTCCCTTACCCTATGTTTTTTTCCCCTTATCTCTCCCTTACCCTATATTTTTTCCCCTTATCTCTCCCTTACCCTATGTTTTTTTCCCCTTATCTCTCCCTTACCCTATATTTTTTCCCCTTATCTCTCCCTTACCCTATGTTTTTTTCCCCTTATCTCTCCCTTACCCTATATTTTTTCCCCTTATCTCTCCCTTACCCTATGTTTTTTTCCCCTTATCTCTCCCTTACCCTATATTTTTTCCCCTTATCTCTCCCTTACCCTATGTTTTTTTCCCCTTATCTCTCCCTTACCCTATATTTTTTCCCCTTATCTCTCCCTTACCCTATGTTTTTTTCCCCTTATCTCTCCCTTACCCTATATTTTTTCCCCTTATCTCTCCCTTACCCTATGTTTTTTTCCCCTTATCTCTCCCTTACCCTATATTTTTTCCCCTTATCTCTCCCTTACCCTATGTTTTTTTCCCCTTATCTCTCCCTTACCCTATATTTTTTCCCCTTATCTCTCCCTTACCCTATGTTTTTTTCCCCTTATCTCTCCCTTACCCTATATTTTTTCCCCTTATCTCTCCCTTACCCTATGTTTTTTTCCCCTTATCTCTCCCTTACCCTATATTTTTTCCCCTTATCTCTCCCTTACCCTATGTTTTTTTCCCCTTATCTCTCCCTTACCCTATATTTTTTCCCCTTATCTCTCCCTTACCCTATATTTTTTTCCCCTTATCTCTCCCTTACCCTATACTTTCCCCCCTTATCTCTCCCTTACCCTATATTTCCCCCCTTTATCTCTCCTTACCCTATATTTTTTCCCCCCCTTATCTCTCCCGTACCCTATTTTTTCTCCCTCATCTTTCCCTTTCCCCTAACCTTAGTCTATTTTCCCCTATCCCTTACCCTATATTTCCCCCCTTATCTTTCCCTTCCCCTACCTTTGCCCTATTTTTCCCTATCTCTCCTACTCTTCCCTATCTCTCTTTCTCTTCTACCCTATTTCTCCCTCTCATATTTCGCATAGGTACGCTACTTTCCCTATCCTCTCCTTCTTTTATCCTTCTTTTATCCTCCTTTTAGCCTTCTTTTTGTCTCTCTCATTTTACTCTTTGCTTCTTCTATTTCATTCCTCTCCCTGTGACTACTTCTTCCCTTTCCTTCTTCGCTTTCTCTCTCTCTTTCTCTCCCTCTTCCCTCTCTTTCTCTCTCTCTCTCTCTGTCTCTCTCTCACTCTCTTTCTCTCTCTCTTTGTCTCTCTCTCCCTCCTCTCTCTCTTGCTAAATTTGTATTCACATGGATACTGGTAAGTAAATACCGAAATAACCATCAGGTATGTAGGTATATAGATCTATGTACATAACAATGTATGTACACATAATATATCAGGTATGTTGACAAACGTCAAACAGTAAACATTATTTGTCAGGGGGTGTCTAGTCGTACCTTGGCCCCCGTTGTACCTTGGTCCCCTGGACTTTTCTGGTAACTGGCGCCACCTATCGGGTCCGAAAAATATGTATCTGATGCGTAATTTCACAACGAGCTCATAGCAATTTGATTTGTAAACAATTATGTACACACTATAGACTATAGGGTCCAATTGGTCCATATATCATTGAATGTAGCTTCAAACTCATCCATATCATATTGTGTTTGTTTTCTCAGCTCTATATCATCAGCATTCGTAATATTGAACGCTTCTATCTAAGAAATGGCCTAACCCTTCATGTAAAGCCCCTTTTTGGGTAAAACAACTTTTCCAATACAGCATGTTGTTGAAAATCAGTTCCTCAAAGATCATGCTTCATGCCAGCACCTCAATGTTACACAAAGATATAATACTTTTTGTAAAAATTCTCCCAATACTTTTGTATGGAAATCAAAAACTTCAAGTCTTCAAGTGTTGTTTTACTGGAAACGCGATTTTTCTATTTGGCCCTTCTTGAGTAAAACTCTTCAATCATCCACGTGACATAATTATCATTCTTACTACCAACTAAGCTAACTAGGCTGGCAAGAGATAGGGAAAACAGGAGAAAGCCAGCCGTTGCGAGAACGACATATCTGTTAGGATGAAATTCGCCATGGGCGGTAATCTAGCCTTTTGACGGCAGACACTTTGCCCTCTTAGCTAACTAGACTGACAATGCCTTCTTGAAAAGCTTCATAGTTTGTCTTCTTGGAAATCTCTTGCTCCTCAAGGTTAACAGCGCGGGAGATAACTTTCTATATTGGTTATATTAATCATCCAGATTTTCCAATAACGAATTAACAAAAAAAACAACAACAACAACAACAACCACAACAAACAATTAACTGATCTTTGTGTGTAGGTAGTAGTTTTTTATATAAATACTACTAGGTACCTACACACAAAGATTATTTATAAAATAGATATTATATTTTTGAAACTGAATGAATTATTTTGTAAAACATTTAGTTTAATAATATAATTTATTTATTTATTAAATGTAGTTTCATAAATAAATAAGTGGTTTTATTGGAAGGTTGGCCACACTCTATTATTATCATACTAATGTAGATCATAGATCCAAGTATTTTAAATATGGAAATATCAACAGAGTACCCACACTCTATTATTATCATACTAATGTAGATCATAGATCCAAGTATTTTAAATATAGAAATATCAACAGAGTACCCACACTCTATTATTATCATACTAATGTAGATCATAGATCCAAGTATTTTAAATATAGAAATATCAACAGAGTACCCACACTCTATTATTATCATACTAATGTAGAACATAAGCCTTCAAGCATTCAACATTTGCAAGGACAATGGGATCCACTTGCTCTCCCTCCCTCCCTCCCTCCCCCTCTCCACATGTGAGTCATAAGATGCAACCTCTAGATCTCACATTCTTCTCTTCTATCAAGAATGGATACAATAAAGAGTGCGATCTCTACATGGTCAATAACCAGGGGAAGAAAATAACACAGTACGAAGTTGCTGAAATCTTCACAAGGGTTTACAACAGAAGCGCGTCTATTGACAAGGCCAAGAATGGGTTTGAGGCAGCAGGAATTTGCCCGATGAACATACACAAATTCCAAAGCACTTTTGACTTGATGAAGTCAATGCAACGAGATGCAAACACATCAGAAATCTCAGGAGTTGCAGTGCCGGAGCCATCACCTGTTCCAAGTACGCCTACAATTGCAGTGCCGGAGCCATCGCCTATTCCAAGTACGCCTACGATTGCAGTGCCGGAGCCATCGCCTATTCCAAGTACGCCTACAATTGCAGTGCCGGAGCCATCGCCTATTCCAAGTACGCCTACAATTGCAGTGCCGGAGCCATCACCTGTTCCAAGTACGCCTACAATTGCAGTGCCGGAGCCATCGCCTGTTCCAAGTACGTCTTTTGAAATGGATATCTCAGATATCGAACGGAAAGATACATCGATTCCACTAAGCGCTGTTGTTGAGCTACCTGGGCGGTCTCTTTTTACAGCCAATCCTAAGAGCACAAACAAGAGACAAAAGCAACACTCTACAATCATAACAAGCACGCCTGTGAAGAAAAAGTTGGAGGAAAAAGAAGAGAAGAAGGAGAGAAAATCTTTGAAGATGAAAATCAAGATCGAAAAATGCAAGGAAAAACCAAAAGTGAAAAATGTTCGAAAACCCAAATCCCAGCCTAGTGAAGTAGGAGAATCAGACTATCCCTGCATTGTTTGTCAAGAAAACTATTCAGCCTCAAAACCAGGCGAAGAGTGGGTGCAATGTGTATTTTGCTCACAGTGGTCCCACACTGAATGTGCCGGTGTTTGCAAAAATACTCTTTACATTTGCGATTTCTGCGAATAATATTACCTATTGTTGTTGTACCTACCTAATTAAATAATTGAATAGCTGCTTGGAAAAGGGCCTAAAGTCTTACCTAAATTGTACCTAAACGTTGATCTCAAAAACTAGTTATCCATACCTACCTACCCACCCTAGCCCCTTTTTCCATACAGCTCCTCAATTATTCAGAATTACCTACATAGCCAAAGAAGTGTTCAATTTAGTTCCTATTATTAGATAATTACCTAATCAAACATGTTAGACATTTTTACCTTTTTTTTAAAATTTTTATTTTGTTACCTACCTATATTATTTTTTCATTAAATAAAAAAAAAAAAAAATTTCCCCCCTATCTCTCCCTTACCCTATATTTTTCCCTGCTTCTCCCTCAACCTATATTTTTTCCCTATCTCTCCCTCACCCTATATTTTCCCTATATCTCTCCCTTACCCTATATTATTTCCCTGCTTCTCCCTTACCCTATATTTTTTCACCCTATCTCTCCCTAACTCTATATTTCCCCCCTTTATCTCTCCCTTAACCCTATTTTTTCTCCCTCATCTTTCCCTTTCCCCTAACCTTAATCTATTTTCCCCTATCCCTTACCCTATATTTTCCACCTTATCTTTCCCTTTGCCCTATTTTTCCCTATCTCTCTTTCTCTCCTACTTTCCCCATTTCTCTCTTTCTTCTACCCTATTTCTCCCTCTCATATTTCGCATAGGTACGCTACCTTCCCTATCCTCTCCTTCTTTTATCCTTCTTTTATCCTCCTTTTTGTCTCTCTCATTTTACTCTTTGCTTCTTCTTTTTCATTCCTCTCCCTGTGACTACTTCTTCCCTTTCCTTCTTCGCTTTCTCGTTTATTTTCACTTGGGTCGGATTAGGCAATGGTCGGTTCTCCGTTGTGGACGCCTACTAGGATATCTTTGCTTGGCCTAAAGGCCCAATGGTAAAATAGAACAAGTTCATATTGAGACCATCTCAGTACACCCGAAACAGTAGTAGCACGTTCTCTAACTTCAGTGATTCAACCTATACTAAGCAGTTTAGACTATTTTTGTTTTATAATAAGAGAATAAGACCAAAATAACACTTGGTAAAACTTTCAATAACTTAATAAATAAGAAAACTCTTGACTTTTTGTAAATTTGTAAAACTAAAAGTCAAGAGTTTTTTATTTATTAAGTTATATTTGTTTGTTGATGAAATTTCTGGTCACCCTGTATGTAATTCATCTGTGGAGGAAATTAGACTCGGAACTTTTTCTCTCCTCCTCCTCTCCTTCTTATTCTTCTTCTTCTTATTCTTCTTCTCCTCCTTATTCTTCTTCTTCTTCTTCTTCTCCTTCTTCTCCTCCTTATTCTTCTTCTTCTTCTCCTTCTTCTCCTCCTTATTCTTCTTCCTCTTCTTCTTGTTCGCTGGGAATTGTTGAAGTAACTGCTGAGCTGTGTACATGTAGTGATAACATTAACAAACATTATAACTTCCGTGCCCTAACCGTTTCAACCCTTTCGGCACAGGCGAATGCAGTGTTAATGGCACTCAATCTTTAGATCACTTGTTAAATTATTGATTTAAAAGAAATTTCCTTAAACCATAGAATAATATGGTTGGAGGATGATTTTATTTAACTTCTTGAGAGGTATTTCTTTAAAAGAGTTTTGATAGAGGGAGCTGTAACAGCTAATGTCTTACCCCCCGTTCTCCCCGAATGTGAAGAGATAAGGATTTTTTTTTTAGAGGTTTGACAGAGGGAACTGTAACTGATGCTAAGGTCTTATCGTCCCGAAATCGAAGAGAGAAGGAAGACAGGATAGGAGAAAGCCAGCCGTTCCGAGAACAAACATTATCAGTCTTATCGTCCCGAAATCGAAGAGAGAAGGAAGACAGGATAGGAGGAAAGCCAGCCGTTCCGAGAACGAACATTATCCCCGCCCCGGGCGGGAATCGAACCCGCGGCCTAGCGCTTACAAGGCAGACGCACTACCAACTAAGCTAACTAGGCTGGCTACTGATAACTTTGAAAGTGAAATTGTGTTGCCTGAGTGCTGGGTCTGTATTTCTTGAAGTTTCTTTTCTCTCCGTTCTTATAGGCTTGAAAGAGGTAAAAGCAATATAAAATAAATTACCTTCTCTATTAATTAATTATTCAAACTTTATTGACCCTGATGTGTCTAATATCTACGTTCTTGTTTGTGGATCAGTGGAGACACCAAAACTACCAAAATTCAAAATTAGGTTTATTGTTAGTGGAGATGTCAAAACCACAACATCGAAATAAAATTGTATGTGTGGATATGCCCAGACTTAAATAGATAAATGCTCGTATAATGAGCTCCAAACCAACAATAACTAACTAACTAAAACTACTAACTAAATGCAGTTTCTTTGTGTTATTATATCACAACTTTGGTGCTCACTGCAGCATTGTAGGATTTTCCCAATATCTCAATAATCCTAAAATCCAATGTTTACCTGCCATGCTGGCACCGGTCGCTATGCGCATTTATATGTCATAGCTACTCATTTTCCTCACGAGGGTGGGTAGTTAATGTTAAAGTTAAAAAAGTTAAATTTAATATGAGCATGGTTTTTTGGCATTAGAAGTTGGAATTTTTCCCGGTTTTTGAAGAGAAAGGAGAGAACCGATAACCGAAAGTTGTTGGACTGAAAATTGGTTTTGACAGAAACGCTTAATTATCAGAAATTCATAAATAGTAGATTTTTTTGTGCTCAATTGAGCAAGTTTTTTTCTAGCTGCATCTGTTTTACCGGTTTTGTCACATTGAATGCACAATGCACCTTTTATTTATGGTAAAACTTCTGGAATAACGTGCAAATTATTATGAGTGTGTTTTGATAAGTCTTTATTTCTATTCCATTCTCTATTAATCGTCTTTTTATATTGACATAAATTCTTCTTGATTGTTTCAGGTATGTCAACTATACTGTCACATTGAATGCACCTTTTATTTATGGTAAAACTTCTGGAAACACGTGCAAATTATTACCTATGAGTGTGTTTTGATAAGTCTTTATTTCTATTCCATTCTCTATATTAATCGTCTTTTTATATTGACATAAATTCTTCTTGATTGTTTCAGGTATGTCAACTATACTGTTCAACCAATTTATATCTCTGTGAGTATATTGTCTTCTTAACGTTGAAGTTATATCCCAAGTTTTCCCTACGGGGCGGGGGTCAGCCGCGTACGTGCTGCCACATCTCCTTTTACTCCCGATTTTTAACCTTCTCGATCGTCCTAGTGCTTAAATTTTGTAACCAAACAATCCTCTTCCACTTAACTACTTGAGCGAGCACGAACGTCCTCTCATAGGTTACACATCCCTCCAAACTCCAAGTTTGGAAGGCACGTCAAACTTCTAAAACCAAACTTTTAGAAAACTCGACAACAACACTCCTCTTCCACTTAACCACTTAAGCGAGCACGGAGATCCTCTCATAGGTTACACATCCCTCCAAACTCCAAGTTTGGAAGGCACGTCAAACTTCTAAAACCAAACTTTTAGAAAACTCGACAACAATACATATTGAAACTTCCGTCTCGGTTGAAATCTAATTAGCCGACAAGTTTCACGTAGAAAGCACTCTGTGCGTCGCGTCGAGCCAGGGCAGGGCCGGCCGTTCTAGGCCTAGCTGGGCCGAGGGGCGCCAATAATCGGCCCCTCCACGGAATATTTTTTTGCCGGCCTTTGTGATCCCTGGAAATCCAACAGTAAATCTAATTAGCCGACAAGTTTCACGTAGAAAGCACTCTGTGCATCGCGTCGAGCCAGGGCAGGGCCGGCCGTTCCAGGCCTAGCTGGGCCGAGGGGCGCCAATAATCGGCCCCTCCACGGAATATTTTTTTGCCGGCCTTTGTGATCCCTGGAAATCCAACAGTGCGGCCCTCGGGGAACTTTTCCTACAAGAATACGTACTAGGTAGTTTCGAGAGGATGCCAAACCTGAGGTGGACAAGTTCAAGAAGACTTGAGAGAGAAGGGATGGAGAAGAGAGGAGGTTATTCTTCTTCTTGAGGTGCCTATCCGGTTCGGATGTTGGCTATCTTGATGGCTATTACCTATGGCGGCTGCCAAAAACTTTCCCTTGTTAGTGTTAGGAGAGTACCCACGTAAACTGGTTAAACCAGAGGAGGGTATGGAGGAGTAGGATGAAGGAGGGTAACACCGACTAAGAAGAAGAGGAGGCAGTTTTGGCTCAATTCGGTTCTCATATTATTTTCTATTTTGGGGGGAAGAAACTGCTCTTTCCTGCCCCCCTGGAAGATACCGGGCCAAGTGACACCAGATGAACCCCCCCCTGTGGATAGCCCTGCTGGGTGATGCAAGGTAAAGTGATACCCTCTGAATCTGCTGCTGGCGGGGAAAGTTGAAACTTTGCGGTGCAAATATTGACTGACTTTTCGTTTTCTGGGTTAAACTGCTTTTGCGAGTCGGAGGCCAGGACACTGGAGGAAAGGGAATGGTGAAATGGGGAACAATGGTGAAGGAAGGAATGGTGAAGTTAGGAAAGATGGTGAAATTAGAAATGACGGTACCGTTAGGAGTTGGGAAGGAAGGAGAATTTTGGGAGCGTTGAGGTGGCATGGCAGATGGGAAAGATGACTAATTTCGAGATGGCAGATGGGAGATGACTAATTTCCAAAGTTATAGGTAACATGCCAGCAGTGACGTGGGGTGAGACTTTCAAAAGGGGAAGCTGTAAACCTATTTACAGTATGTGGATCTGCTGGTGGTCTTAGAATCCAGCGGGCGACCTCCAGAAGTGGAGCTTTTTGGAGAAAAACTCTAATATGGAACTCTGTATCAGGAAGCTCGACACTTTAAAAAACAGCATTCCAACAACCAAAATCAGGGTAAATTAACCCATTAATAGAGTTCTTCCACACTGGCTTGCGGCCTCCGCATCACCATTTTCTCTCTCTCTCTCTCTCTCTCTCTCTCTCGCGTTGAGGTGGCATGGCAGATGGGAAAGATGACTAATTTCGAGATGGCAGATGGGAGATGACTAATTTCCAAAGTTATAGGTAACATGCCAGCAGTGACGTGGGGTGAGACTTTCAAAAGGGGAAGCTGTAAACCTATTTACAGTATGTGGATCTGCTGGTGGTCTTAGAATCCAGCGGGCGACCTCCAGAAGTGGAGCTTTTTGGAGAAAAACTCTAATATGGAACTCTGTATCAGGAAGCTCGACACTTTAAAAAACAGCATTCCAACAACCAAAATCAGGGTAAATTAACCCATTAATAGAGTTCTTCCACGCTGGCTTGCGGCCTCCGCATCACCATTTTCTCTCTCTCAGTGCAGGCAGAGAGGAAGGAGAGCAGTGCTGCCACCTAGGTTCCATTGTAAATCCGTCACTGCTAAGTCATAATGAGTAATGAACAAGGTTTACCTTATCTGTTCTACAGAATAGAATAGAATACAGCAATAGAATAGATTTGAAGTTTCTTTGTTTGCTTTGACATCAAGATGAGGTCCACTTGTCCCCGCCAGGTACAAAGTGATTGCAACTAGTCTGCAAATCTCAAGAAGTTTAACTTGAAGATTTTCAAGTACCCACTCAAACTCCTTGTATTATTCGGAGATATTAGATATTACCCATTCTACTTGTAGCTACTTGAAGGTTCCTTCTTTTGGGATATTATACGGGACCAAGAAAATATCCTAAAATTTCTAATTGATCAAACGAAACGAGTTGTAAGTTTTAACAAAATTTTTGCATTGGTTGTGTTGTGTCTCTTTCGAGCTTCTTCTTCTCAAGGAATGCTTCTTATCTTTTTTTCTCTTATGTCATGTGTAATGTCATGTTATACTCTGTTATTCTACCTACGTTACTTATGTCATGTTATTCTTTGTTATTATATACGTTATGTCATGTTATACTCTGTTCTTCTACGTTATGTCATGTTATACGTTATGGTATGTTATGCTGTTCTATTTTATGTCATGTTCTATCTAATGCAATGTCACCAAGTGGGGGAAATGTGTTGATTATGATATTGATACACATTCACTGATGTTTCTATGCACCTTATGAAATTGCTTCTCTCTCTCTCTCTCTCTCTCTCTCTCTCTCTCTCTCTCTCTCTCTCTCTCTCTCTCTCTCACTTAATTATAATCAGAGAGTAGATTACAAGTGTTAGTGTGTCTCTTGGCACCCAGATGTGCTATCTACAATAACTTAACCCCTTCTGGTCATTTCTTATAAACTTTGCCTATAAAGTACCTATGTACATATGTAGGTAGTTTTGACTTAACTTTTCCATGACGAGTATGAGAAGACAGGGAGATCAAGTCAGAGGTGCACGTCTGCACGTACGATGCAGAAGGTTCCGGGTTCGATACGGACTATCGACAAAAAATTTCACTCCAATATTTCAACGGTTTACTTTCTGGTGTTCTGGTGTT
The DNA here is from genome assembly GCF_000475195.1 of Diaphorina citri. NCBI lineage: Eukaryota > Metazoa > Arthropoda > Insecta > Hemiptera > Psyllidae > Diaphorina > Diaphorina citri. The sequence goes on from NW_007377460.1 coordinate 15,245, forward strand.
GACCCGGCACCTAAATGGGAAGTATTGCGTATCTTCTCGCCCATCTGATGACGGACATAATACAGGGCATGCTACGACACAGACCACATGAATCTCATGTAGCAGTTGCTTCATTTTGCCAAGATGGAACACAATGGGTTAACGCGGATTATTTTCATGTTTAATTACCTATTAGTTTGGTTTTGGACATCATCATGTCAACACTTAAATTTCTGACAAGTGAGCGTGGTAAAAATCTTTTGGTGTTTAGAAATTATAAGTCATTTCATTCACATCTCTCTATATATTTTAAGCCACCTCCGCCTCGTAATCCAACCTACCCCCGCGGTACCCTATAGCACCTCCACCCTTCCTGTTTTCTCATTATTATTTCCTTATCCTTTATCCTGAATTTCTGATCCTATTTCTGTTTTGATACTTATCTATATACAAGTTTATTTCGGAGTTCCCTCCATACCGTCTCACTCATTCTTCTTCTCTCGCTCTCCCTCCTCCTCCTCCTTCTCCTTCTTCGTTTTCTTCTTCTTGATCTAGGGGTGAGACTATTAACAAGACAGACTTTGGACAAAAAACAGACTGTATGTATCCAGCTAGGTATTCTTACATTTGTTTTTATCCAGATATAATAAATATTTGCTACCTAATAAGTAAGGGCTTATCTTTTTGAGAAAGAACAGAAAAGGCCGTTCACCTCTGCAGTTTTCTCAATATTTTGAGTAAATGTGACTTACCTATCTTACCTATACGTTTCTGTCAAAACCAATTTTCAGTCCAACAACTTTCGGTTATCGGTTCTCTCCTTTCTCCTCAAAAACCGGGAAAAATTCCAACTTCTAATGCCAAGAAAACCATGCTCATATTATATTTAACTTTAACATTAACTACCTATAGTTCTAACCATTTGTAATGGAAATATAAATGGTTTCCTAATGGAACTATCAAACTCGCTAATCAAATCCACCGGTGCTCATCAGGTTTCAACAACAGATACGATTGCACGTGAAGTATCTCCTCAAGTTTTCCAGCGGTGAAGCTGCTGCATTCAGAAAGTAGAAAAAAGTTCAGACGTTCACCGACGTAAAAATGTTAGGATGCTTTTTTTTCCAGCGCGCGGTAAAAGTTTTGCCACTTTTACTTTTCAGAAAGTTATCTCCCGCGCTGTTAACCTTGAGGAGCAAGAGATTTCCAAGAAGACAAACTATGAAGCTTTTCAAGAAGGCATTGTCAGCTTGGAGTGGAGGGTAAAGTGTCTGCCGTCAAAAGGCTAGATTACCGCCCATGGCGAATTTCATCCTAACAGATATATGTCGTTCTCGCAACGGCTGGCTTTCTCCTGTTTTCCTTATCTCTTGCCAGCCTAGTTAGCTTAGTTGGTAGTGCGTCTGCCTCGTAAGCGCTAGGCCGCGGGTTCGATTCCCGCCCGGGGCGGATTTTACTCTCTCTCTCTCTCTCTCACACACACACTAATTCTCTAACTTTCCCCTCTCTTTCGATGTTTAGCTCTCTCTCTCTCTCAACCCCACATCTTCCTCTCCTTCTCTGTTCCAAATTTGTTGAAATAATTATATTTATTTAAAACATTATGTTACGGTATGTAAGCTTTAACATTAAAAAAAAGTATAAACCTCCTAATTATTTATGTAAAGTCATAAATAAACATTCCCCTTCCTTCCTCCTCCTCTTCTCTCTCTCTCCTTCTGCATTTATTTATCTCCTTTTTCTTTTCAACCTTTTTTTTTTAGCGTATAGCATTGGTATATTTTGCAATTATCAAAAGACAAATCACAAGGGTAGGGTAACATAGTTTGGTTAGGGTAACATAGTTTGGTTTTTTCTCATCTTGAACTATAATGTTTGTCAAGTTTCATCAAAAATTGGACAAACTGTTTGAGAGTTGTGGTGAGACAAAAGAAACAAACACACAAACAAACAAATAGACAAGGAGACAAACCAAAAGTTAACAATCAGTCTAAGAAACAAACAAACACAGACGAACTAAATGTAAAAAATATCGTCCGTCGATTTAAAAACTTACAACTCAGTTTGTTCGATCAGCCTTAGTTATCAGATCCACACAAACATACAAATGCATTGGTACATGACTAGAGCCACACATACCTAGGCATAAGTAGGTACATTCACATTTATAAATGTGAATGTACTTATGTGGAGTTCAATTAAATGTTCATATGGTTCTCTTATCATTAAGATTCAAGATAACAAATGATGGGGGGGGGGAATAAATTAATATGGTATGGATTGGGCGTGGGAGTAATTCGGTGCGGTGGAGTGGGAGGCGTTGGAGGGTAGAACATATACTACATGAGGAAGGGCAGATCCCCCATGTCATTAGAATGTATTGACAATAACCGTATTCTAGTTTAACGCCGTTAACCATTGTGTCCATCTTGGCAAAATGAGCAACGGCTACATGAGATTCATGTGGTCTGTGTCGTAGCATGCCCTGTATTGTGTCCGTCATCAGATGGGCGAGACGAGACACAATACTTCCCATTTAGGTGCCGGGTCAACACGAGAACACCAGAAAGTAAACCGTTGAAATATTGGAGTGAAATTTTTTGTCTATAGTCCGTATCGAACCCGGAACCTTCTGCATGGTACGTGCACCTCTGACTTGACCTCCCTGTCTGCTCATACTCGTCATGGGAAAGTTAAGTCAGAACTACATATAGGTACTTTATAGGCAAAGTTTATAAGAAATGACCAGAAGGGGTTAAGTTATTGTAGATAGCACATCTGGATCTGGGTGCCAAGAGACACACTAACACTTGTAATCTACTCTCTGATTATAATTAAGTGAGAGAGAGAGAGAGAGAGAGAGAGAGAGACTACCTATACCCCTATCTATGTATTTATGTATCTATCTACTCGAAAATCAATTAAATGCTAGGACGGAATTATAAAAGGACGGAAAAGATAAATAGATTAAGTTGAGAAAAGAAGAAGAAGCAAGAGTACGTCATCTTTACAAAAAATTAGAGCTACCTTTACAAAATATTAGAGTAACCTTTACAAAATATTAGAGTTACCTTCACAAAATATTAGAGTTACCTCTATTGTAGAATACTAGCGTCACCTTTACAAAATAATTATGGCCAAATGAGTGGCCCTATCAAAAAATCCAAAAAATGATGGACCGAACTTTACAAAATAATGCATCTGACCGACCTTTACAAAACTAGAGCGATCTTTATAAAACAATGTACATACATATGTAGTTATACCTATTTTAACCATAATGGACTGACCTTTAGGTACGACATAACGACCTTTACATAATAATGGGAGCAAGCAGTGTGTGATCTGCTCGACCTTTTCACCTATCACCCTCATCTGCCGTGCTTACTAATTACTTTGGGTCCACTAAGAGGGGAAGTGAGGATGGTGTTAGATAAAGGACGTGATAATATTTGTTATAATGGGTGTTATAGGTATGTGTTAGGTAACCTTTACAAAATATTAGAGCTACCTCTATTGTAGAATACTAGTCACCTTTACAAACCTTTACAAATATGTTATGAATCTCATGTCAAATGATAAGACATTTTCCCAATCTCTTTGACCTGTGAGTAGATGCATATCAGCATTGATAAGATACCTACGTTCAGTTTAGCACTTGCTGGATTTACAAACAAAGGGATTGTGGCTCAAATCCCGTCCGTGACATAAAATAATGAAATTTGTAAGAACTAACTTGAGGTTCGATCAAATTAAATATTTATTATGATTCTTATTATTTACCTATTTATTTCATCTTGAATAAAGGGACCTTGGGAATGTTTTTGAAAATGCAAGGACAATATCGAAGAACAGACAATAGAGAGAAAGAGAGAGAGAGAGAGAGAGAGAGAGAGAGAGAGAGAGAGAGAGAGAGAGAGAGAGAGAGAGAGAGAGGAAGGAGAGGGGAAAGTTAGAGAATTAGTGTGAGTGAGAGAGAGATAGAGAGAGGGAGGAAGAAAGAGAGAGAAAGAGAGAGGGGAAAGTTAGAGAATTAGTGTGAGTGAGAGAGAGATAGAGAGAGGGAGGAAGAGAGAGAGAGGAGAGGGAGAGAGAGAGAGGAGAGGGAGAGAGATAGAAATCTATCCCTATTTTCCCTTGGGACTTGCGGTTGGTGTGGGCAAATAAGTATGATGTAGTAATTGCCTTCTGAAATTGAGAGAGAGAGAGAGAGAGAGAGACGTGTGAGAGAGAAAGAGAGCGATGGTTTCTATTAAATGCTGAAATTTGTTTATTTTTGTACCTATCACCCTCTTTTTTTATAAATATTTGTTTTGGTATACATACCTACAGGTATACAATGTACATATAATATTTATTTTTAATTACAAATCAGCAATTAATGAAATAATAACACATAGGATAGGTAAGATAGGTAAGTTACATTTACTCAAAATATTGAGAAAACTGCAGAGGTAAACGACCTTTTCTGTTCTTTCTCAAAAAGATAAGCCCTTACTTATTAGGTAGCAAATATTTATTATATCTGGATAAAAACAAATGTAAGAATACCTAGTTAGATACATACAGTCTGTTCTTTGTCCAAAGTCTGTCTTGTTAATAGTCTCACCTAAGATAAAGAAGAAGAAAACGAAGAAGGAGAAGGAGGAGGAGGAGGGAGAGAAGAAGAATGAGTGAGACGGTATGGAGGGAACTCCGAAATAAACTTGAACAGTATAGATAAGTATCAAAACAGAAATAGGATCAGAAATTCAGGATAAAGGATAAGGAAATAATAATGAGAAACACAGAAGGGTGGGGGTGTTATAGGGTACCGCGGGGGCAGGTTGGATTACGAGGCGGACGTGGGATGAAATAGGGGGGACACGGGGCGAAATGAAATTGACTGAATAATTAAAGCTGAAATGAAGGCGCAAATGGGGGTGGACGAGGCGCTTTTCTTTTGTTGCTGCCTGAGTAATTAATATAAAATTAATATTCATAGTACAACTCTCTCTCGCTACGCCCTATTGTCTTCGCTACTCGCTACTCGCCTTGCTGTGCTTTCTATCAGAGGCGAATCGAGGATGCAAGGTGGGGGAAAGCACAGATTCCTTATACATAGAATATTCAAATCAAATCTCTAAGTAAGTATCCATTTTTATATATAGCTTAAGTAAAAAAGTATTTACAAAGGATGTCAAAATTAAATAAATTAATTAATAATAAAAATCAAATCTCAAATTCTTTGTGGTAAAGCAGAGCTTTTTCACAACTTTTGTGGATATCACAGTATGACTAAGTGCCTCCTTTACAATCAATTTCCACATTTCAATTTTTTTTTTCTTTTTACACTGATAATGCCGCCACTGGTCGCTACTTGATGGAAGTAGCTACTTGTCCTCACGAGATTTGTTATTCTACGTTATGGTATGTTATGCTGTTCTATTTTATGTCATGTTATATCTGATGTCATGTTAGGTAATATCTAATGCAATGTCACCAAGTGGGGGAAATGTGTTGATTATGATATTGATACACATTCACTGATGTTTCTATGCAGTCTATGCACCTTATGAAATTGCTTCTCTCTCTCTCTCTCTCTTCTTCTTCTTCTTCTATCTTTCTCCATCTTACTCCTCACTCTCACTCTTCCATTCTCCCTCTCCCCCAATCTCTCTCTCCTTCCTCTCTTTCTCTTTTTTACTTTTTTCTGATGTGATTTTTCCGTATAGAACGTATTATTTGCTTTTTTTCTGGGCATAATGTTGTAGAAGACATATAACTACAAGTTACAGGATGGAAAAGAAACTGGTGTACAAGAAGAAGAAGAAGAAGAAGAAGAAGAAGAAGAAGAAGAAGAAGAAGAAGAAGAAGAAGAAGAAGAAGAAGAAGAAGCTTCTGAAAATTAAACCTTTATCATAAATTTCTTCTTATTTAAATGTAGTTCCTTATTCAAACCACAAATTTTCATTTCTTGGACGTACATTCTTTAACATCCACATGATTAATTGCATATCCTAGAACGGAAAAGATTGCCCAAAAATTTCTGTCTGGCAGTGATTCGAACCCAGGACCTCCGGGTTGAGAGTCAGTGCTCTTAACCACTCGGGTACAGGGGTTTAGATGAGATTTCCAACCTCGAACTCGCGAACTCCAGACACCAAGTCAGAATCTTTTTTTTTTTTTTTTTTTAATTTTTTAGGGTTCCTGCCCGGGGGCGGATTTTACCACCTGAACGGATAAGGTTCGTTCTCGGAACGGCTGGCTTTCTCCTCTCCTGTCTTCCTTTCTCTGTTCGCTATCAGGAGTAGAAAAGACGTTTACAAAGAATATATATATTGTAATTGTAATTGTAATTTGTTTATTTGCATCAATAATTATAGATTACAATATTGCAAGGGTATATACACAAAAGAAGGTGTAAAATGGAAAACTCTGCCAGTTCTGAGCCCATTTGCGTTTTTAATATTTAGTAGGGTGGTATGAGGTACTTATATTTTTCATTAGGGCACAGAAATTAAAGGATGCAAACTTCCCCATACTAAGAGAGTTACCTCTCTTGTCTTGTGGGTAAAGTGAGCCGTGTTTTGAATCTGAGATTTCCAGCTTTCTCCTTTTCCTCCTCTTCCATTTCTCTCTTTCGCTACGCCCTATTGTCTTCGCTACTCGCTACTCGCTTGCTGAGCTTTCTATCAGAGGCGAATCGAGGATGCACGGTGGGGGAAAGCACAGATTCCTTACATAGAATATTCAAATCAAATCTCAAATTCTTTGTGGTAAAGCAGAGCTTTTTCACAACTTTTGTGGATATCACAGTATAACAAGTGCCTCCTTTGCAATCAATTCCCATATTTCAATATTTTTTTCTTTTTTTTTTAACACTGATAATGTCGTCACTGGTCGCTACTTGATGGAAGTAGCTTATACTCGATTGTCCTCACGAGGCTGAGTGGGGTATACCTAGTGCACCTCGATCTCCAAGCACAGAGCCGGAAAAACTTCGAATCGGGGGGTCGACGTTCGTTCTCGGAACGGTTGGCTTTCTTCTATCCTGTACTCTGTACTCCTTCTTCGATTTTGACTTCTGAGACAATAAGACCTCCCTTGTTACAGTTCCCTCTATCTCCCTCCCTACTCCTCCATAGAGATAGAGAGAGACAAGGACAGTGTGAGAGAGAGAGAGAGAGAGAGAGAGAGAGAGAGAGAGGGTGGGAGGGAGAGAGAGAGGGCAATATCTATCTATTATGTAGGTTAGAAAGAGAAGGGAGATACTCTCAAGATAATTACCTACGTGTACAACAGCTTCATTTTCTTAACAACAAGGAAACCAATCCAATCTTCCTCTAATAACAAATAATCTCTCTCTCTCTCTCTCTCTCTTTCTCTCCCTCCCATGGACTCTAGCTCTCTCCCTCTTTCTTCTTCCCGCCCTCTGCCCCTGTCTCTCTCTCTCTCTCTCTCTTTCTCTCCCTCCCATGGACTCTAGCTCTCTCCCTCTTTCTTCTTCCCGCCCTCTGCCCCTGTCTCTCGACTGAGTGCACCCCGATCTCCAAGCACAGAGCCGAAAAAACTTCGAACCGGGGGGTCGGCGTTCGTTCTCGGAACAACTGGCTTTCTTTTATCCTGTACTCCTTCCGGCTTCGATTTTGACTTCTGAGACAATAAGACCTCCCTTGTTACAGTTCCCTCTATCTCCCTCCCTACACCTCCATAGAGATAGAGAGAGACAAGGACAGTGAGAGAGAGAGAGAGAGAAACAGTGAGAGAGAAAGAGAGAGAGAGAGAGAGAGAGAGCAATATCTATCTATTATGTAGGTTAGAAAGAGAAGGGAGATACTCTCAAGATAATTACGTGTACAACAGCTTCATTTTCTTAACAACAAGGAAACCAATCCAATCTTCCTCTAATAACAAATAATCTCTCTCTCTCTCTTTCTTATTCGTATTGAAAACACACATCTATGTACCATTGTACCTATATAGACCTTCCTAGCAGGACCTAATAGGTATGTACTTTGGTTTTGGTGTATTTATAAAGTGTAATTTAGACAGCCTAATTATCTTGGAGGGTAGCTCGTCTGCCTTGTGAGCACTAGGTCGTCGGTTCGTTCTCGGAACGGCTGGCTTTTTCCTATCCTATATTCTTTCTCTCTCTTCGCTTTCGGAACGATAAGACCCTAGCAGTTTCAGTTTACTCTATCAAAGCGAAGAGAGAAGGACTACAGGATGTATCCTACAGGAGAAAGCCAACAGCTGGTTTTAAGCCTTAACCATACAGCCAGAGTGATCGTGCATACAGCCAGAGTGATCGTGCATACAGCCAGAGTGATCGTGCATACAGCCAGGGTGATTGTGCATACAGCCAGAGAGATTGTGCATACAGCATACAGCCAGAGAGATCGTGCATACAGCCAGAGTGATCTTAAAACATAGGTACAGTTTGTATATGTAAAGTCAAGTATTAAGTTAGGTAAAAAGTAAGTATAGGTATAAAACCCCCTGAACAACCCAAGCAGCAAAAGTAGCACGCATGCTAAACATTCATCAGGGAGCCTCGGCTCTCTAAACAAATTTAATTTTCCTTTGCCGGGAAATAAAATTGTTCAAATGTTTTCCCGGCTTTATTTTTGAGAAAAGTGAAAAATATTTTAAATATTTAATGTTGACTCGTCTAACTCCCTTGTACACCTCTGACAGGTAGAAAAATGAAAGTTATGGGCGGAAAAAAGAAGAACGAAAGTTGTGTGAGAAAATGAAAGTTATGTGAGTGACCTCTGGGGAATGTTGGGTATGTTGGGAGGAAGATGGAGGTTGGAGGGTATTGTAGGCCGCAGGGTAATGTAGGTAGTAGGTAGGTATTATAATTATGTATGGGGGAAGATGAAGGCTTTGAGTGGTATGAATAATTATACAGGTTGTATCTTGGTTTTCTTCTACTGCACCTTTTCCACATCTTATTTGGGGTCGGCGTTACCCTCCTTTATCCCAGCCCTCCATACCTTCCTATGTAATGCTTCCAAATAAAATAACAAGCTGGGTCCGTCCCTCCGGGAATTTTTTAGCCCGTAGTTTATTCGATCGTGATTAAAGAAAGTCAGTACTTATGTACCTACCTAATTTGTTTAATATTCAGTTTATTATTATTCTTGATTTGATTTTTCGATTTTACTTTCATGTAATGACTCTGCCCCTGTCTCTCTCTCTCTCTTTCTCTCCCTCCCATGGACTCTAGCTCTCTCCCTCTTTCTTCTTCCCACCCTCTGCCCCTTCTCCTCTATTGTCTGTTCTTCGATGTTGTCCTTGCATTTTCAAAAACATTCCCAAGGTCCCTTTATTCAAGATAAAAAAATAAATAGGTAAATAATAAGAATCATAGAATTAATATTTAATTTGATTGAACCTCAAGTTAATAGTTTTTACAAATTTCATTATTTTATGTCACGGACGGGATTTGAGCCACAATCCCTTTGTTTATAAATCCAGCAAGTGCTGGACTGAACGTATCTTAACTTATCTTTTTATCAATGCTGATATGCATCTATTCACAGGTCAAAGAGATTGGGAAAATGTCTTATCATTTGACATGAGATTCATAACATAATTGTAAAGGTTTGTAAAGGTGACTCTAGTGTTCTACAATAGAGGTAACTCTAATATTTTGTAAAGGTAGCTCTAATACTTTGTAAAGGTTACCTAACTTATACCTATAACACCCATTATAACAAATATTATCACGTCCTTTATCTAATACCATCCTCACTTCCCCTCTTAGTGGACCCAAAGTAATTAGTAAGCACGGCAGATGAGGGTGATAGGTGAAAAGGTCGAGCAGATCACCTGTTGTGTGAGAAAATGAAAGTTATGTGAATGACCTCTGGGGAATGTTGGGTATGTAATGGGAGGATGATGAAGGTCGGAGGGTATTGTAGGCCGCAGGGTAATGTAGGTGGGTATTATAATTATGTATGGGGGAAGATGAAGGCTTTGAGTGGTATGAATATTTATACAATCTTGATAAATCTTTAGGATATACAGGTTGTATCTTGGTTTTCTTCTACTGCACCTTTTCCACATCTTATTTGGGGGTCGGCGTTACCCTTCTTTATCCCAGCACTCCATATACCCTCCTATGTAATGCTTCCAAATAAAATAATAATAAAAATCTCTTATTGAGGAGTGTTTATTTACCCAAAGGCCAAAGGGACCATTAGATTAATAGATCGTTAGTTTTTAGTCCGTCCTTCCTTTATTATTACTAATAATAAAAGGTATACCTAGTGGACGGACAATTGTATTCGCTTCGGTGTCTATCTGTCCAAACCTAGTCGACCTATATATCAAATTAAAGGTCTTTCTATCAGGAACACGAAAGTGGTAGTGCAAATTTTGTCCAGAGAACCATAAAGCCAAAAAACCAAAAAAACTGGTTTTTGGGGGATTTTTTTCACATTTTCTCACACAAATGCATGGTAAAGGTCTCGTTATGTTGTACCTAAAGGTCAGTTCATTATCAATGGTTAAAATAGGTAACTATGTATGTACATTGTTTAATGAAGATCGCTCTAGTTTTGTAAAGGTCGGTCAGATGCATTATTTTGTAAAGTTCGGTCCATTACCTACCTATTATCTAGTGAAGCTGTGGTTTCATCATTTTTTGTATTTTTGGATAGGGCCACTCATTTGGCCATATTTTGTAAAGGTAACTCTAGTATTCTACAATCGAGGTAGCTCTTATATTTTGTAAAGGTAACTCTAATATTTTGTAAAGGTAGCTCTAATTTTTTGTAAAGATGACTCTTGCTTCTTCTTCTTCTCAACTTCTATTTATCTTTTCCGTCCTTTTATAAATAAGTACCTAGCATTTAATTGATTTTCGAGTAGGTAGAGATAGATAAATACCTAGATAGGGGTATATATGTATATTATATCTCAGGCTGTTCTTGGACACCTGTCTAACTTATAAGCTCCTCTTTGTCTACTCCTATTATTTATGTACATGTACCTATTTCAACGTGTTCAAGTAAAAGAAAAAAATAAAAATAAACGTTCAAATGAAAAATCTTCCTTCTTCTCAATACAAGTTCACATAATCATATTACCTACTCTTTTTTTATTCGCCTATATCAGGGGTTCCCAACCTGTGTGCTCGTCCCCTAGCGTCCTGGAGTAGGTACCAAGGAAATCTCGAGTGTGCCGTGCGATTTCTAGGGGAAAAATGGTCTTCAAACATGAGAAATATCTCCCAAACATAGCTACAAAATTGAAGATATACCTACCTACATAGCTTGGAGATCAATTGGATTAATGTAGGACAAATCGTTTTTTTACAAACGGACAAAGAACTTCTCAATATTTTATAGGGGAAAGGGGGAGGGTCTTTAGTACGATTCAGTGTGTCCGGGTACCAACAAAAAGTCAGTTGCTGAAAAAAAAATCTGGTGTGAACATCACACGACTTTCCTTATCCTATTGAATGATGCTTATTTTTATGTTCTATAGTAACTTTTATAATTTAGTCAGTATAGCTGAAAACCGCCAAAAAACGGTCGAAATCTGTCCAAAAGCGGTCAAAATACCGCCAAGCGCAGCAACCATCTCTTATATTTCTTCAACGATGTCTCTCCACTTTGCTCTATCTTGCGCCAGCCTCGTGATTGCCCGTATGTTGGTCCATTCCTTGATGTCATCCATCCATGTCCTTGGAGGACTCTTTGAAGGTCCAAATCGGGCCCAAAACTAGCTCTCCGTCAAGTTAAACCTCTCTTTTTTCAGAAATTATAAACCTCCTCAGACAGGCAGTTTCGGCGAAAATTTACGGCCCCGTTTATTTGTTGCTGATACGTAGGTAGTAGGTAGGTACGCCGCCAGCTAAAACTTTGCAGCGCGAGATTTTTCGCTGGTAATAAATAAAATATGCTAAATTTTCTAACAATGCCCCAGAGGGTACTTAGAGAGAAGATATGGCCCCGCTTCTACCAACCTCTTTGGTGCAGGTGAAACTATTGTTCAAATGAAAAATCTTCCTTCTTCTCAATACAAGTTCACATAATCATATTACCTACTCTTTTTTTATTCGCCTATATCAGGGGTTCCCAACCTGTGTGCTCGTCCCCTAGGCCCCTAGCATCCTGGAGTAGGTACCAAGGAAATCTCGAGTGTGCCGTGCGATTTCTAGGGGAAAAATGGTCTTCAAACATTAGAAATATCTCCCAAACATATAGCTACAAAATTGAAGATATGCATAGCTTGGAGGTCAATTAGATTAATGTAGGACAAAAAAAAAAAAAAATCATTAAAACCGGTCGAGCCGGTTTCTCGTGAAAAAGGCACAACAACAGGTCTGGGGGGCAATCATTAAAACCGGTCGAGCCGTTTTCTCGTGAAAAGAGCACAACAACAGGTCTGTCGGTGTAACAGACAGACAGACATACACACAGACAAAGAACTTCTCAATATTTTATAGGGGAAAGGGGGAGGGTCTTTAGTAGTTTGTCCGGGTACCAACAAAAAGTTATATTTGCTGAAAAAAAAGGGTTCCGCGTTACCAAAAAGTTTAAGAACCCCTGGAACTACCTAAAGGCGATTCGATTGAAATGGAGAGGAAATAAATATGAGATCCATTTTTCTTCTTGTTTACCTACTTCCCGTCTTGGATTTCCACTTTCATTGAATTGGGGAGAAACTCTCTCTTCATCATTGACTGGATTCTTTGAGTGAACAAAATAATGTGTGAGGAGTTGAGGACATCTCAACGCTTTCTCCGATATTTATCTTTACCAGAATGCCAGACGGTTTTTAGCTTTCGGTGGGTACGAAATTAAATTTTTCATATTGAGCTTTACGGTTCTTTAATCTAAGATTAAATTAACTAGATACTTAAGTAGAACTTGCACCTTTATACCTAAGCAGAAAAAAATCAAAAGGGATTTAAAAAAATTAAAAGTTACTTGATCATAATTTTAAAGGATACCTACTTAATTAAAGAAGGCTGAATAATACAGCTAAACTTTGCTTCCTGTTTGCATACTATTTTCGAGGAAGCATAAATTTAAAGGATTGAAATGGAGGGAGGCTTATTAAGATTAAATTAATAGATACTCAAGTAGAACTTGCACCTTTATACCTAAGCAGAAAAAAAAAATTAAAGGGATTTAAAAAAAAATAAAAATTACTTGATCATAATTTTAAAGGAGACAGAATAATACAGCTAAACTTTGCTTCCTGTTTGCATACTATTTTCGAGGAAGCATAAATTTAAAGGATTGAAATGGAGGGAGGCTTATTTTCTTTCTCTTTTTTTTTCTGAAGTGATTTTTCCGTATAGAACGTATTATTTACTTTTTTTTCTGGGCATAATGTTGTAGAAGACATATGTATAACTACAAGTTACAGGATGGAAAAGAAACTGGTGTACAAGAAGCTTCTGAAAATTAAACCTTTATCATAAATTTCTTCTTATTTAAATGTGGTTCCTTATTTAAACCACAAATTTGCATTTCTTGGAGGTACATTCTTTAACATCCACATGATTAATTGCAAGTCCTAGAACGGAAAAGATTGCCCAAAAATTTCTGTCTGGCATCAGTGAATCGAACCCAGGACCTCCGGGCTGAGAGTCAGTGCTCTTAACCACTAGGCCACAGGGGTTTAGATGAGATTTCTAACCTCGAACTCGCGAACTTCAGACACCGAGTTGGAATCTTTTTTTTTTTTTTTTTTTTTTTTTTATTTTTTAGGGGGTTTGACAGGGGGAACGGTAACTTCTTTAAGGTCTTTTCGTCCCGATATAAGGTCTTATCGTCCCGAAATCGAAGAGAGAAGAAAGCCAGGATAGGAGAAAGCCAGCTGTTCCGAAAACGAACATTATCCCATCAGGATAAAATCCGCCCCGGGCGGGAATCGAACCCGCGGCCTAGCGCTTACAAGGCAGATGCACTACCAACTAAGCTATATAACTAGGCTGGCTTGGAATCTTTTCAAGCCCTGTACATTTCGTGGATATTTCACGCCAAATTATTCTGCCGCCTTCTAGACGAGAGCGTAATAAATTGGAAATTTTAGACGTGTATTTGGATAGGAAATAAATAGCTTGAATTGAATGGCCTATCTGCCTAGAGATTATTCTGTGTTTGTTTGATTGAATGATAGATAAGACAGCCTACAAGAGTATAGTTAGGTTGGAGGATAGCGCGTTTGCCTTGTAAGCGCTGAAGATCTCAAATTTCAAGAAAGTGAAGACGAACTTTACATTCAATAAGTATAATATGGACTCAAAATGCGAAAAAAAAGAAAGAAAAAAAATGTGACCCAAAAAGCTCTGCTTTACTACAGAATATCAGAAAATTAAAATTAGGTACATAAAACCATCCCAAAATATTTAGGTACAATTGAAACCACAGCATCCCAAAGGGTTAGCAAAGGTTCCTGTATTAGGTACATACCTACATACATAGCTCAATAATAAATATGTATAATACGTAACCCGAGTAATTAACCCAATCAGGTTGGAAGATTTATTGGCCACAAATCATCATAACACACCAAAGATAACCAAAGTATGAGGACACGGGGGGGGGGAAGGGGTTAATCTATTAATTTGTCACTGAATGGGGTAATAAATAACCCCTCTCATAACTTCTCCTTTCACCATATATATTCGTATTGAAAACACACATCTATGTACCTATATAGACCTTCCTAGCAGGACCTAATAGGTTAGGTACATATGTACTTTGGACTTTGGTGTATTTATAAAGTTTAATTTAGACAGCCTAGTTATCTTGGAGGGTAGCTCGTCTGCCTTGTGAGCACTAGGTCGTCGGTTCGTTCTCGGAACGGCTGGAGTTTTCCTATCCTATATTCTTTCTCTCTTCGCTTTAGGAACGATAAGACCTTAGCAGTTTCAGTTTACTCTGTCAAAGCGAAGAGAGAAGGACTACAGGATGTATCCTACAGGAGAAAGCCAACAGCTGGTTTTAAGCCTTAACCATACAGCCAGAGTGATGTTCCGAAAACGAACATTATCCCATCAGGATAAAATCCGCCCCGGGCGGGAATCGAACCCGCGGCCTAGCGCTTACAAAAGCCAGCCGTTCCGAGAACGAACATCATCCCGTCAGGATAAAATCCGCCCCGGGCAGGAATCGAACCCGCGGCCTAGCGCTTACAAGGCAGGCGCGCCACCAACCAAGCTAACTAGGCTGGCGCGATTACAAAATCTCCCACTGAAGAAATCTCCCTCAAAATGAGCTCTAACAAAATTGCTACCAAGCTACCAACTAAGCTAACTAGGCTGGCCCTCCACCCTTCGTTCCAAATTCATCTTTCTCTCTCTTCGTCTTCTTTTTCCACTCTTTCAATAGCCTCGCCGTCTTCGCCTTTTTTGCGTGTTATCCAGAGGAGATACTGTGTCTTCGTTGAAAGCACTGTGACTGGAACCCTGAAATCAAGGTCGGGTAGCTAGGAAACTACAACCTGACCTAATACAGCCTGTAGATCCTCGACGAAACCTGTGGTTGGGTGGAAGAGCTCCTTTTGGAGAATCCTGTCACAATCAAGACTAGAAATCACAAACCTCATTGAAAGTCGTGACTTTGCCCCAAAATGAATAGCTCATACCCCTAAATGGAATTTAGCTAAAAATCCCATTATGCCAACAGATATACCACCCCTCCACAGTGCTGTCCTTCATCAGTTACCACACTCTTACCACTTACCATCCAGATCTCCCCAGCACCTCTGACTTCCTTGACTTACATTACCTTCTGGTTTGGATTTTAATTCCACCGAATTCAATCTTCGATAATAGTGCGACCTGACAACTTCACCATTGGTTTTTTTTTTATTCGCTTGATTGTTCGCGAAGTTGAGTGTTGTTTTTACCTAGTTTTGAATAGTTAGTTGTTTGTTTTGTTTCCAAAGTTTAGATTTGTTTGACATTTTTCTTTCATCATGTTCAGCTTTCAGGTGAGTTGTTGCGTTTCTTTTTCCATAAATTCTTCATTAGGTTGTGTTTTTCGTTTTTTCATAACTTCTTTGTTAATGGAATTTATCGTGTTTTAGGTATACCTAACTTGTTTCGTTTACCGACTTTTAATTGAGACGAAGCTGAACTTTTTTAATCACATTTAATGATTTAATCAAATTTTGATTTGGGTACGAAAATTTCCAACACATTTAGGCTTTTGTGGCCCCACAAATTGGGTATTTTCTTGGACGCTTTTAGGTTATCAGCTTATCAGGGAGCCACATAAGCTCCCTTTTCTGAGTTTACAGTTCACTGAACTGAACTCTTTAGTTTCTTAAAGTTCATGGAAGAAGCTGAATGCAAAATACTATGCTTCCAGGTTCAAAGTATTGAAATCGTGTTGTTCGTGATTAGACATAATAGATTTTACCTAGCAATAGGTAATTACCTAGTAATTGATATTGTTATTATTATTAGCTTGTCTCTTGTTTATTAGTCGTATTCTTTCTTAGTATATCTACGATTCTACGAGTAATGGCCTGGCTTACATTCAAAGCAGAGCGCAGCGCCTATATTATGGTCACTTTTGAATAAATCGTGTTTTGTAACTAAAAACTGACCATCGGATGATTCATCCGATTACGTTACTTTCCTTCCTATTTTCCTATAATATGATAAGGAAAATAAAACACAGGTACTTTTTCATTCCACCAAAATCCTTTGATATGATCTACTTTCGGTTCCAGTCGACTTTAGTGTGGACGTACCTTTGTAACGATGTCATCTAGACAAGATCACCTTTTTTCTGTGTCTTGAACTCTTCTTAGTTCAGTTGAAATGCGTGTGGTAAGCTGGTCAGAGCCAAGTTAATCGATTTAAGATCAACGGTCAGCCAATCCGCATATATTGCCAATTGCCCATATTATTATAGGCAATCAAGCTATGTATAATAACTACTTTACCAGTTATGAAGTACCTACCTTACCTATACTGTGTGATTGTGGAAAAAACAGCTATACAGGTTTGGATAAGTCCTTCTATGGGGACAGACCGACAGACCGGCAGAGTGACAGACACCGAAGCGAATACAATAGTCCGTCCCTTATACCTTTTTATTACTATTGTAATAATAAAGGAAGGGGGACTATAAAGGAAGGACGGGCTAATAATAAAAATCTCTTATTGAGGATTGTTTATTTACCCAAAGGCCAAAGGGACCATTAGATTAATAGATCGTTAGTTTTTGTTATTATTTAAACCAGGTACAACTTTAATCTATTAATATTTAAGGATGCCAACATTTTGGTGATCAGGATCACTCATGCAAAACTTTTTATTATGAATTGGACATTTGTGGATAATTTTGGTGAAAACAGCAACATGGATTGGGATTTCAATGTCCTTTAGAGAAATCCGCATCAGAGTTTTAGCTGTTTTTCGCTTGCATTTGTGACGTAATATGTGTACCATATCAAAGCAGAGTAGGTACGCCCACAGTATTTTGGCTTTTCGTTGTGTTTTCATCACTTTTTTTTGTGATTAATTAAAAATAATAACATACTGCACCCCCCCTCCCTCCCTCTCTTTGTTTGGCTGGTGAGTTTTGTGTTGTCAAAAAGTTCCAAACCCCCAGTTTACGAAATTAAAATGTGGTACCCCTGGCGTTATGTCAATAGCAAAAAATGTATTATGAACATTATACAGGGTGGTCAGAAGTTTGATTGTAACAAAGCACCTACCTACCAAGGGGTGACTTATTGGGTTAAAATAAGACTGGGATCTATGAGCTACAAACAGGGTGTCCGCAAAAGATCTGAATTTAAACTAGGTACAATAAGGTTTGTCAGGAGATACAAAAGAAATTGATAAATTATGATTTTTCTTTCTTCTTTTCGAAGTTCTTTATGATTTTTTATTCGTCATAAACTCATAAGTAATGACAGTTCCCTTCTTAGGGGCAACAGCCCGGAATAGGTTTTGTTAGAATTTACTAGGTCACCCAGGTTTTTCCAACAATTGAGTCCTAATTTTATAATAATGAAAAGTTTGGACAATTTATTTCATGACATCCCTAACCGTGATTTGATATTAGTTGTTTATAACATTATGTTTTATAACATTAATGTTACTATATGTTTTTGATGTTGCTATGTTCAAAAACATTGTGTTTCTATGTTTAGACTTATAATATCTAATATGAAAATTATTATTGTTTGTGGGTTGTTCTATTGTTATCAATTCATTCATAGCTGTCATGAGGTCATGACTGAATGGTTGTTACGCACGGGGGATCTCTGGAGTGGGTTCGACAACCACCAAGGTCAAAATATTTTGTTCATTCTGCTTTGGCCCCTTCTAGTTCTTCTTCTCCTTTTTGTTCTTATTTTCTTCTTCTTCTTCTTCTCTTTTTCATGTGCACGTTGCATATTCAAACATTGGGCAGGCGTTCATAAAAAATGATTACATGGGAATAAGTAGCTAATAGATTTCCTCTACCTAGTCCTTTTTATCCTCCTCCTCCTCCTCCTCCTCCTCCTCCTCCTTAAAAGAGTAAACCCTGACTCATTCATTCATCAACGCACAGCCGAAACGGCTGGACCGATTTTGATGAAACTTCCAGAATAGCTTCGTTTTGATTTGAATAGGCCCACTAAGAACGGATTTTCCGAAACTCGCAGTGGTTTCCAAACTATGACCAAAAAACTAACGATCTCCCCAGAGAAACACTCCTGTTGCACGGCCTTCAGAACCACCACCTCAGCTGCTTGCAAATCAGAAGCTAGTATGATAAGACCATCACGTCGGGGTAATATTTTCAATGCGCGTAGAATATAAACCACTGTATGTAATAACTTGGACTTTAAAAAGCAATAGGAATTAAAAATGAAATAGGGCTGGGGAGGGGAAATAAAAAAAGTGAAAAAAGGGCTGGAGAGGGGTAAACGTGAAATGGGGAAAGGGCGGTATCTACATATGTGAAAAAAGGGCCGAGAAGGGGGATAAATAGGTGAAAAAGGGCCATGGAGTGGAGGTAACAGAAAGGGGGACATAAGAGTACAAAAGGGCTGGAGGGGAATAATAAGTAAGGAATTGAAGAGGGGAGGACGTTGGATAAAGAATGTGTATTACGATTGCCTTGAGCTTTCATTACGAGACGAAAAATGAAGAGAGAGAGAGAGAGAGAGAGAGAGAGAGAGAGCGAAGATGCCATGACATTTACAGGTACAAAAACTTGATAGGTAAAATACCTTCTGTTATTTCAGACATTTTTGTGAGAGAGAAAAAAAAAAAAACTAGGTACCCTAATTATGAGCCAACTCAACTTGTCCAATTCAATCTTGGGAGCTTGAAACTCATCCTAAAATTCTCGGTAGAAAAAAAGCAAATCAAAGTGCGACACCGAAATTCCAAAATGTGTGTCTTCAGTGAGACATGCTCCACTAGTCGCGTATCGCAAACCTCTGTGGTGCCTGACAATGACGTGGATACTGTGCCTGACAATGGCATGCATGTGAGGTGTGACGGTAGTCCGGCCAGTTGCCGTACGGCCGGCGATAGCGTTTACTTCACAGCGGCCGAAAGTCTAGGCGCCCCATCCGATGTTTATCTCGACAGCATCTCGTGTGAGTCCGACCATTCCCGATCTCGCACGAAGTACTATCGCAACCCCTACTTGAACTTCTACGTACCGCTGTTCCGCCAATCCGCGTACCGAGGGCTGTCGGCCGCCAAGGTGGCGAAAGAGGCGGGCGATATTTGGTCCACCCTGAGTGAGGAGGATAAGCGGCCCTACTACAAGATGGCGGCACGGGCCAAGCGGTCCGCCAGATCTGACTCGAGACGGCTAAAGGACAGGAAGACTAGGTCGAGGCGGAGTCGGTATTATAGCAGTGACAGTCAGACGTTGAGTAGCAACGGAAGCTCTATTGAGTCTCGACGATTGAGGAAAAAGAGAAAACTTGCGACTAGGAGCAAGAGTGAGAAAAGAAGTAAAATTGATGATCGCCAGATCTGACTCGAGACGGCTAAAGGACAGGAAGACTAGGTCGAGGCCGAGACGGTATTATAGCAGAGACAGTCAGACGTTGAGTAGCGACGGAAGCTCTATTGAGTCTCGACGATTGAGGAAAAAGAGAAAACTTGCGACTAGGAGCAAGAGTGAGAAAAGAAGTAAAATTGATGACAAGATCACCAGGAGAAGAAAATGATACTGATTCGAGTAACAGCAGATATGATGCAAATAGAAGCAAGAGAAAAAGGGAAAGTAAAAGATACGAAGAAAGTGAAGAAGAAACAAAGAAACCCAGAATCAAACGAGAGAGAATTTAGAGGAATGTTTCTGACAAATAAAAATTGTAGGGTAGTAACCTTGCAAATAATAGCTGGAAGCTGTCTTTCTATTTTCCTCTTTTTAGCAGATTTTTGTGCCATTGAAAATAGGTCCGTCAGGTAATCTGCATGACCATAGGCGGTTCTTGCCTAAATTTTTGGGGGGGCTTGATTTTGAAGGTACACCTTCAAAATTTTGATTTAGCTTTATGTAAAAAATCTGGTGTGAACATCACACGACTTTCCTTGTCCTATTGAATGATGCTTATTTGAGTATTATTTTACCCTAACTTTACCATATCTCTAACCGTTTAGTCGGTATAGCTGAAAACCGCCAAAAAACGGTCGAAATCCGTCCAAAAGTGGTCAAATACCGCCAAGCGCAGCACCTATCCAAACGTTACATTTGACTGCTACATACCAAATTTCAAGTCGCTAGCTCTTACCGTTCTCGAGATATTTTGTTTACAGACAGACACACAGATACACACACGGACCAATGGCTGAAACTTTGGATTTAGGCTCTAGGGACCTCAAAACGTGTTTTGGCACTAAAATTTGACCATCGAAAATTTGACCCGATTACATTACTTTCCTTCCTATAGGATAAGGAAAGTAAAAAGACGAGAAACTCCCGAACCATTGAAAATTTGACCCGATTACATTGCTTTCCTTCCTAATACCTATAGGATAAGGAAAGTAAAAAATGGTGTTTTGGATTATTATTCTGAAATCCAATTTTATCTAGTGTAAGAGGCCCTGATAACTTTATCTATAAAAGAGTAAACCCTGACTCATTCATTCATCAACGCACAGCCGAAACGGCTGGACCGATTTTGATGAAACTTCAAGAATAGCTTCGTTTTGATTTGAATAGGCCCACTAAGAACGGATTTTCCGAAACTCGCAGTGGTTTCCAAACTATGACCAAAAAACTAAGGAGGAGAATCAGTCGAATAATTCCTAGCACTAGACGTACTAGACACAATAGGTACCACTAAAGGCGGACCACTCACCTTATCAAAATGTAAGAGGGTGTTGTGTTTACCTTTACATTTGAAGCACACACTTTTGGATGGACATTTTTCAGTGAAACCATGCTGGCAATTGAGTCGTTTAGGAGCGTGATTTGCCATATTTTTCCGTACTTTGATTTACATAAAACTGTTTGGGTCAAATGTTGTAACTTAGGCCGGGCACATACTGTCAGGTATAAACTTGACAGGTGGACCAGTTCAGCCGCACCTGTCAGGTCTATACCTAATAGTGAGTGGAAGGCTGGCAGGCTTTACTTTTGGGTAATTTTTACTGAACTGATTCACTTAAAACTTGACACAGTCATGTAGGAATGATGGATGGCAAACGGGTCAAATGTTGTAACTTAGGCCGGGCACATACTGTCAGGTACACTTGACAGGTGGACCAGTTCAGCCGCACCTGTCAGGTCTATACCTGATAGTGACTGGTAGGCTGGCAGGCTTTACTTTTGGGTAATTTTTACTGAACTGATTCACTTAAAACTTGACACAGTCATGTAGGAATGATGGATGGCAAACTGTAGGGTAGTTACCTTGCAAATAATAGCTGGAAGCTGTCTTTCTATTTTCCTCTTTTTAGCAGATTTTTGTGCCATTGAAAATAGGTCCCTCAGGTAATCTGCATGACCTACAAATACCCAGGATGGACAATACAAAGCCCAGGTCGCGGGTTCGCGAACATCAGATATTGTTCATTCTCAGAACTCAGAACCGCTGCATGACTTTCACCCTACCCTGATTCCTGTTCGATTTCGGAGCGATAAGACCTTAGCAGTTACAGTTCCCTCTATCAATGTACACAAAAAGTCCACTCTGTGGTTTAGGTATAGGGGCAAACAGTCCTAAAAGCTGGGTTAAGCTATTCCCTCTATCAAAAATCTCAAGAAAATTGTCTCGAAAAAAACTTTTATGGGGAGGACCCTTTTCATTCATTCATTCATAAGTTGAGTCTTCTATGGGAGAAGGTATAGCTCTATATTTATACCTGCCTCGGTGGTGTAGTGGTCAAGGAGCTCGACTGGTAAACAGGAGGGCGTGGGTTCAATCCCAGCCGAGGTATGGAATTTTATCCTCAATATAATTTGAGAATTAACAATAATAGTAGTAGCCTACTGTTGGAGTAAAGGGATTTTTCAGACCTATGCGAGCAGTATAAATAAGCACTATTATTATATTATAACTAGCTGAATTCCGTCGCTTCGCTCCGGAATCCCGCTAGTTCATCCCGAGGCATGGCCAAACTTGTGGAAAAGGCATGGACTCTAGCATACACAGCGCAAGCATAAGCTTTCTCACTAGCATCACCGAAACCTACCAACACAACATCACTGATTAGGTCGACACCAATATGCCTAGGGAAGGACATACCTGAGAGTAACGGGAGCTCGGTCTGAAACGTATTCCATAATTCCTGTAATTCTATTGTCAGTGTGCCAAAGGTCCTACTTATCCCATAACACTCTACATTCTTTTTCCCGTGAGCTCTTCGGGTAAGATGATACCCTTTATTTACGAAATGTATTGACTTTTGATTGGATATGAAACATGTTACAAAAAATGAGAGATGGATTCTCAGATTTCAGTACAAAAGAGAAGAAGAGGAGGAGGAGGAGGAGGAAGAGAAGAAGAAGAAGAAGAAGAAGAAGAAGAAAAAAAAAAGAAGGAGAAGAAGAAGAAAGGAGAGGAGGAGGAAAAAGAAGAAGCTTTTTATTGTAAAAAAAATTGGTGTTCAATTGTCGCCTGAAGTTCACTCCTTATTTTCATGCACGCGACAATGTAAGAGAATATTTTGTATGAAATTTAATTCGCAAAGTAGGTAGGTAAGTACTCAATACTTATCAACTTACCTGACGATAACTTTACTTATCTCTATGTAACGGTACGGGAGACAGAACCTCTATGTACCGTTGCCTTCCTCACTCACAGGATATCCCTCGCCATTCAGCGGGGGAACTGAGCAGCGGTCATGGGATTTTTTAGGTCCTCTTAGTTTTACAATAGATCAGTTGCGCTTACTTGGGTGATGTTTCAAAGTCATAGAGCAGGAAAAATGAGGACCAACGGAATTTTTCTTTTTCTTCTACGACTTCTAGATCCCGAGAAATTCCAACTTTATACCGTACCTACGTATACGTACATACGTCTACCAGTTTGATGGAAGTTCAAAAGTTCTGTTCTGAGTTACTGCTACCCTCTCTACCTCAATCACTCCTTCTCTCTCTCCTTCCACAATCACTCCCTCTCTCTCCTTCCCCTAGTGTTCCATAAATAAACTGACATCTTTCTTCAGAGACAACGTAAAATTAGATATTACATATTACGGGGTGCACTCAGTCATAGAGGGCACTCAGCCTAGTGAGGACAATGGAGAAGGGGTTGGAATCTCCAGCAAAAAAACTAGGTAACAAACATAAAACCTGATTGTGGGAACACAAAAATTTCCTCCACTTGATGAACTTTCTCGTCAAATTTCATCAAAATCGGACAAGTAATGATGAAAATTGGTATAGAAAAAAAAGTAAAAATGGTAAAACTTTTAACCAACTTGGTTCATTAAAGTAATTATAATAATAATAAAGATCGGAAGAGCGGTTCAGCAGGA